>NW_020187183.1:1212400-1222067 GCF_900000015.1 Plasmopara halstedii | reverse complement strand
CCGACTCCAGATTCCGCCATCCGGATTTTCACCTCTTCATCAATCTTCCATGTCTATTTAACACGATAATAAATATGAGGCGTGAAATCGCGTCAAACAACGTGAATTAGAGAAACAAGATGTACCGTGTACTGAGAAGCCATGGTAGTCTTCTCCTGAACTATTCTCTGCGTTCGTTGCCGCAGATTTTGATCTGTGTGGGATGCTAAAAGCAGCCAGAGATTCCTTGGATCTGCATCTTTTGCCCGAATTGACCAATGGGATGAGATGTGCTGTACAAATAAAGGCTATGGGTTAACTGATTCAATCTCATCCATCTATTTGACAATCTGGGCATTAGCAACAATTATTTATCTATCTGATCCCAAAAAATACGACTCTAAGTGTATATTAGAGATAGAACGATATAGATAAGGCTAAAATGAAGAATCATATACACCGTAAACAAAGCATCGTCGATGTAACGGGGTATCTCACAAACAACTGGACATAATATAGTTTTATACAATTGCTTAGAATCTACATGAAACTTATGTAATTGTGGGTAATTTGCTGAATCAAAATAGTACTGGTTTACGTGAACATTTAATCTCATACAAATAGCTTTATTATAGACATTGTAACGTTTTTTATAGTGTCAATCTAGATAGAATAAACCTTCTTGAAATGGCAGAGTAAAGTACGTTTTGCTACGTTGAGGCATCTTGCTCCTGGGTAAAGCGCACGAGCCCAACCTATGCGTTAGTTGAGCGGCTCTTCAATAACAGCCATCTCTATGCAAGATGCACAGCAAGTTCGTTTTACTTGGGAGTACTTGTAGTCATTCGAATGTCCGAGTCGCAAGCACTACGAGAATGGAAAACAAACTGTTTGATTATTTGTTCTCAGGACGACTGGACATACTCAAAACTTTATGCCTTCAATTAATCGCAATACGCGACCATACTTGGCGGCTCGAGGGCCCAAAGCGGTGGTGGGACTTTACTTGCCCCGAAAAATCACGGGTGGGCCACATTGAGGAAGGCTCAATCTAATGATCGTTGAGAGCGCAAATGGCTCCAACCGTGAGACCGATGATGTTGAGTCTCTAGCTTTTTGAGGATACAGACAAAAAATCTCTCTTGAATGAGTGAAGTTGAGATGGCCATTCATCCTGCAATAATTTGGATGCGGCAAAAGCACCCCAAGTGTGCGGTCTGCGACTTAAGAGGCCGCGCGCGGAAATGAACATTCATGTGCATTCAAATGAGACATTCGTAACATGAAGAGATCTGAAGCGGCACATGTCGCAGATTATTGCACCGCCTAACCCAACGATTCAAGTGTGAACAAAGCTCTCGACGAAGGCCGGAATAAATGAACAGTGTTCGGGGGTACGATTGTATACCACCGCAATGGCGTCGAGCCCTCTTCTGAGGGCAGTAATCGATACCCTTCTAATAAAGAGTCCAACGAGACCTTCCGCGTTGATCGAATCTCACTAAGAAGCGGTGCTACATTCCGTAGTACTCGCGGGCGCTTAGTCAGTGATAGTAAGCGCCACGCGTGCCGCATTCTCTTCTAATTGTAAACGATATCTCACGCAAGATCGTTCGAAAAGCTTCTCGTAAACGGCGAGTCCCAGTTGGCTACCAAGCGTCCACATGGAATGACATGGATTAAATTGTTTAATTTGGAGGTCGTGGTCAACGGGGTCCAGCCCTAAGAAGATGAGCTTCATATAATGAGTATGGCTCATTGACAAGATATTCAAGTTGTTTACAAATTAATTTCGGTTATGCGAAGCCGTAGAAGGTCTTGGTGAATCATAAGCGTTCTACAATTGCGTATTACACGCGACTGTCAAACGCAGTAGACAGCTTTTATAATGCCACGTAAGAAATTATTATCCGTGTGTCTCGCTTCTGAAGGGGGCACAAGCGGAGGTGTCGAATCTTACGTTAAGCCTTCGATTGGAATATGCGAACTGTGACAGTATTCTTGTCTTGTCTTGAATTCGAATTCGGATTTGAAATCTACCAAAGTGAACTCGCTGTGAGCCATGGATGAACATTGAATACGCTGAATGCACGCACGTTTCTCCAAGTAAAGCTTTTGTCGGAAGCATTTTTGGCGTGGGCACAACACTATGATCCTTATGTGGAGTGCATGAAATTGTCTGAAGTGTTAAGCGTTGATATCTCATAGCACCTGAAGCAGAGTACGGAAGGCAGATGCGGTGGCGATCCACGATTTCCAATGAGCCGACAAAAAGCAATCGTGTATTGCGGTTTCCAGGGTGTGTTTGTTTTGGGACAGAGGTGGGTGACCGTGTTTCGTCGTCCTAACAGGGTATTTCCGGTGAGTGGTAGATCATAGTTAGAAGCTGGTTTCATCTGAGCCAGAGCCGGTGCTTTTGAAACGCGACTGTCTATCGCAAGTCAACGGCCAAGCATCAAGTTATTGAATATGACTCAATCATTGTCATGATGTAACGATACTACTGGGTCAAGACTCCTGTGTGACGCTCTCACCTTCTGTAGCAGTGATGCTTCACGTACTTGTGGCAAAAATGTTTGTTTATTTTTGAATGGGATGACGGAAAGTTTAGGGATTGTAAGAAGCTGTCATTTCGCTAGTGAATACAATCCTAAGACATTTTTGAAAGATATTGTCACCGAAATGGCACGATTGGCTTGGCGGAGGAGCTGAGCTTGTCGTTCGACATGGATGAAGAACGTGATGTGGCTATCCTATATCAATGAGTGCGAGGAGTGGGATAATTACTTGTGTCGTTATGTGTAAGGGAATGCTTTGTGGGGGGTTGCAAAACAAAAAGCTTTCTAATAATTATAAAGACATCACCAAAAAGTTCTGCCTGCTATTTGGGCTCCCATTCTTTTCTCCAATTGAACGCTGTTTTAAAGCACATTCTGATTTATGCGGTTTTCACATGCAAATACCCATAAAGTCAAGACATCAATCATTACAGGTTGCATCGTGAAACAGCTTCTTGAACCAAATGTCGTGTCACCTTGTAGTGGCAGTAAGAGGATGGTGCGGCGGTACTGGCACTCTCTTTCGTGCGAACCATGAAAAGGGCCTGTTGAGATAATAAAAACTTTGTATTCGGCGTCGACTTTCTGTGCCGAAAAGCCAATAGTAAGTGGTGCATTGTGCGTGCTTATATTAGCTGATTGTAGCCACGATTCTGGCGCAAACACAGTTTCATGAAGGATGTGCTGTAGAATAACATTAGTATCTGCACCTTGTTTAGTGTTCTTTGGATCATTGGTGTTTATTATCAACTACTTCTGAGAGACAGCAACAGTTTATTCATACTGCGTCGAGTACTCCACTTGTTTTGGAGTGACTATCAGCCGTAGGGACAGTCTAAAACACCCGCTACGCTGAAGTGTTAGGTGCCGCAGCTATTCAGGTAACATTGAGGCTATGTGCAAATCTATTCCGACGAATTTTGTCTGAAGGCTGTACAGACACGGGCAGCCGAAAAAAACGAAATCAAACGATTGCGAACAATGCTTGAGTATGTCCTTTTCGGCGAGCTGTTTGCCAATTTTAACAAGATTGTATTTGAGACCGACGAGATCACCTTACTGGATTGCTTTATGGGAAAGTACGATTCTGGGGACGTTTCGCAAAGTCAAAGCTCATGGTACGTTGACCAGTGCTGCTATTTAATAGGGGTGAAGTAAGTGGCTACGCTTCGCATAGCTTTGCTAGCTACTTGCGCAAGCATAGAGTGAGTTTTGCCGGTATGGCGCGACCCCCACCCATCTCGTTGAACAGAATGGCAAATAGAGCTAGGAGATAATTAGAATTGGTAATGAAGGCCGTAAAAGCCTCATGCGCGCCCCAATCTTGGCGCATCCGAATCCAGATCGACCACTCGACGTCGTCAATGACGCTTCATCTTTTGCCACAGGCTGAGCTTTGTTTCAAGGAGATGTCAATGGACATTCAAGCACGATCGTGTTTTAAGATTGACGCAGCAAAGGAACACCATTATGCTTGCAGCAAGAAGCTTGTTGCAATGAAACATACCAGTTCAAGGTTCACCTGCTTGGCATTGAGCCGTTTGTGTATCATTGATAATGACGAGATTGTCACCCTTCATATGATAAAAATACCTTTGAGGTGATGTGTAAGCTGGGTCGGCATTATGTAGTGATGGATACGCTATCGTGTTGCCTCGACTACGAAATACGATGGCGATTGATGAAGCGATACAAACAGTGTATGACGCATCATGTGATGTAACTGACACATTCGAGACAAAAAGGATATTTAGAAACATTAATCGAAGCAACCAGCTGTCCGTTTGCTATGCTAGGCTTTGAGTCTCAGAGTCATAATCAAAAAGTTATACTTGAAGAATTACAAGAATTAAAAGATTTAAAAATTTAAGATCAACAGACGCGTTAGTAAAGACAGAGGTTGGGTCTTTGCACTTCTAGAAGTAGCAACACCGAAAAGCTGCAATCGAAAACACTGTCAGTTTGATCTGCCATTTCAAAAATATTATTAGTTTGAAGTTAACCTACTTATTCTTGTATGATGTACATACTTTTTGTTACTTCTCAAATGATACCTTTCGTTTTTTAAACGCGTGGCTCACGGTTCACTAGAATCTATCCATCTCAAAGATCCGTAAAAATCTATAAATACTGGAGTTCCGGTTAGCTGCTTATTTACAATTGCGTCAAGTACATAAGGAGTTTGTACAACAGTACCATAATGTACCGAGTGCAATCTTTACAAATGTGTAAGCTTGAGCCCACAAGTTTCAGTCTTTTTCCCTCCACCAAGATCTGGCACACGCTAAGGATCTTATGTATTTGTCTTTTGAAAGATACCCCCGCAAAGTGACGTCCCCGCGAGCAAGCATTGCGCGCTATACACTCTCTGTATATGCTCTTGTTAGCACACATGCTCCGGTCATCTGCTCCCATGCACTAAATCAAATGGCTCAACAATCCTCTGTTCAAACGCTGCCTTTGCGATCGACGTGCTTTTATGAAATACCATTGCGGATGTTAAGGTGATCCCCGCTTAAATGGTTCCAGTGACTTTCCGAGTTTTAATCCGACTACTCCCCAACCAAGCACATCTTCCCTCATCCGGCGAAACAAGACCTTGCCATTCAGCAAGACAGAGGTGCTCAGCGCGCTTAGCCCCCCCCCGCTGTACGAGTCGTGAGCTCTGTTTCCTTTTTCCTAGACGAGAAGTGTTTCTATACCCCGCCGCGACGATGCCCAACTTATTTTTGACCACCTGGACCTGGCTCAGCGAGCTCAACTTGCTTTGCTGTTAGTGCGACAGACACGCCGACGTCTTGCACAAATCGCGTCACGGTTGCCGATCTGAACCGTCCCAAGTCGATAAATACGCTGGCACATGCCTGTGCGTGTGGGCCTTCCCTTCACACCCAGGGTACAAAGAGCACAAAAAAGCCGCTTCGCGAGTGATTACTCAAGCCACAGGCTACAATTCAATAGAAGTACTGTCTGCGTTTGGGAAGCGGGGTTTAGGTCAAACATCCATGGCGAATGAATCATGTGTGTTAGAAGCTGCTGAAAGTGTCGCTCAGTACGTGAATCAGGTTGCGTATTGAGTGAGACAGTCACAACGTCTCACTCGTCAAATTGACGTCTGCAAAGCGGACGCCGGTTTAAAACATTGTTTCATGGTTGACCCTGCAAGTGCGCAAACACGACACAGACGCGGACGTAACAACCATCACATCCAGTTCCTGCTGTCCGCGATCCCGCTTTTCTGGACGAAGAATCTATAACAGTTACAAACCTTTCACAGCAATGTCACTCGCCTAGCACTAATGGGAAGCACGCTGCGACGGGTGGTCCTGCCTCTTCTGCAAAAAAGGTACAGGCTCAAAGTACACCATATTATAAGCAAACACGGCAATCAGAGCAAACCTGCCAGCTACACAAGTTTTATAAATGAAGCATAGCCCTGATGTACTAACCGCTTCACAAAACGCACTATGTATAAGTGGGTCACCCCTTGCTCATCGAGCAGCGACGGTGGAGTGTGACTGACCAGCACACAGTCGTCCCCTTATCATCTTTTCTGTTTGTCAGACCCTAAATTTGAGCCGTAGCGTCAACTGTAACGATAACGTTTTTGCTGTGGCCCTGCTCTTCTTGCTTATACATTGTCGTTAGCATTTGGGGCATTTTGGTTGTGATTTTTGTCAATACAAGAACGAGTTGGAGTTGCTTTCGAAAGGTTGTGCTATGTATCAACGAGCTTTTCGACGGAGAAAAGCGTTCTAGTGTTTTAAACACTCCGATGGTCGATGAAACTTCTCGTGTTTTTATCGTCAGAGTTTTTACCGGCTCTCAGGAACTATCAAAGTAACTGAATTTTCAAAAGTCCGCCCTGACTTTTAACGGCTTAACAAAAAAATTGATGTGAATAGTAATAAACTCTTGGCTGTGGATCTTTTCATTTTTGGAGTTAGTCGCTTTTCTTAGAGCTAGTCTCAATTGGCTGCGACCTCCACGAGATATAATAGACTCATTTTTTTAAGTATGCACAGAGTGGGCTACTGAGACTTGACGTTTCCCCACGAGTCGACCTTGCGTGGAGCTTGACTT
Organism: Plasmopara halstedii; assembly: GCF_900000015.1. Classification (NCBI taxonomy): domain Eukaryota; phylum Oomycota; class Peronosporomycetes; order Peronosporales; family Peronosporaceae; genus Plasmopara; species Plasmopara halstedii. Next base: position 1,215,447 of record NW_020187183.1, on the reverse strand, counting down.
TTCGTTCCTTTAAGCCGAGCAACACTGGATATGCATGGCACACATGTTTCGTACTATCACAGGCAAAATATGTACTTCGGAGCTGTTGGGCGGCCCAAAGATCTCTACCTTTCTCTACAGTATGGCTTAGGATCGTCGCCACTGGCGCGCTGATCAGTTCAGCGGAGACCCATCGTAGATATGATGGCTACTACCGTTTTCGAATGAGGGTGTGACAACATTGCGTCGGTAAGTATAACTCCCGGACGTATTTCACTATCTTCTGCCTTCGATGACACAAGACGGGAACGTGGAGCGCACTCCATACGCGTAGTTAGGTGATTCGAGCACGCGCGGGATACGTCAACTTAACTATTATCGTGTCGGTAATGTCTCTTCACGGAAGAACTATAAGTTGATACCCATTCATGCGCGCGGCCCTTTGTTTGTAAATCATGATTCGCGACACGCTCTACCTCAGTCTAGAACATGGCCATATTCCTACAGCTATCTCAACTTCCGTCATCCAGAGCGCGTTATTTTATCCGCCGCATTATTAAATTGAATAGCGCTTGACTTCGTATGGCTTCAAAGCCGCATCAGTTGCGCTCCAACTGAGAGCTGACTAAAGTATTTCTGGCGGTGCCTCGCCCGCGTACTCTCGTAAGTGATTACCGACGTCCCGCCGCCCGTTTGGCTCTTGCGCCGCTGAGCAAAATATCGCCTCGCGATCAGCCGAAAATTGCATAAGATCTTTTTACTGTGTCTAGGTATCCATGTGACATATATATATAGTCAAACCGCTTTTGATGTATTCTCGTAGAATATTTGGGTCGGTCGTCACATCGACTACACATTTTGCGAGTACAACAGAAAATCCGCGCGCCTTCCACATCGGATGATTTGGCTCAAAGAATTCGACTTGGAATACACATAGGTTGGATTCGTACGATTCAAATAGTGCGGAGCCCAAAAATGCTATGGAACCTATGTTTTCCTCTACCTCTGCTATTTTAAGAGGGACCCCTGTTAGAATCTAATTATATCGAGGCTACAATAAAGTATATACGTTGCCGTATCGCAAATAAAACTGTCCTTATTAATGGCCGTGTGGCTAGCAGCCCATGTGTAATGCAAACTTCTCCGACACGTCTTGATTGACATCAATTTTTTATAATTTAGTATTTACAATTGCACAAAAATGTGATGTGGCTCTCGTACAATTGTACAATATTGTATGTTGCACAATTTTACGGAAGCACGAGGTGAATGTACCCAATAGTACAGTACGTACCAAGTTTCTGTATTCATTAAAGCAGTCCAAGTGACTGATCAAGTTCAACCTCAGCCTTCTCTTAAGGCTGTACGAGTTTGTAATTGTCATTTATCATAATATTCTTAACGCTTTCACGTCCTCAGCATCCACGCTTTCATTCGTGTGAACTGCGTCTCTGCGCCATTCCACAAATATATAAGCGGTCCGACTTTCTACCGCAAGGATAATACTGAGGTCAGTGTCCGAAAAATGAACTTGGCCTGCCCAGTATTCAAAGTGCTACATGGGTCACAGAAACCGTAAAAAAAAGAACCTGAACGATTAGACAATGGTTATCATCGACTCACTCGAATAGATGCCGCGCAACACACTGCGGCAATAGTGTGTGGGCCTGCAGCTAAGACTCAGACTGGAATACGTACGCAATATTTGATTAAATTAGCCCATTCTGACTCCACACTGTCACACCTCACGCCGTTCAATCGACAATCTTGGCCACTGATACTGATCAAAACCCCCAAATTCTGGGGAAGGCTCACCCCCTCAGCGCTTTTTGCGAAACTGCAAACTATTATTCAAGAAACAGATGTTCAACTCGAACATTGCTTGGAACCTGACATTGCGGAGCCCAAGCTCGACATTAACGTCGAGGGCAGGCTCTCGTCATTTTATACAGTTTGATCTTCTAGCAGCCCAGCTCAAAGGCATAAGCCTTCTGATACAGCTATTAACAAGGGCGAGAATATAACAAGGCCGATCTCAACTTTCTGGCTTGAAAATGTTTTGCACCACTCTCGATAATGGCAAAATGGCAAATGATATTGTAAATTGATCGCCAGTGTGTGTGGAAACGAGTCTTTAGAATGAGTGTGCCCTCTAATTTACGGAATACTTGTTATGACCCTGGAAAAATGCATCGAACAGATCATTTTTTCACATGGGGATAGATGGCGCGATACTCATCGAGTAGTATTAGCGGAGCCGATACACCTCTGAGCATTTTATTGAACCAAGCGCGCTGATTATCCTCAAACATATCAGCATGTGGGTCAAAAGCGTCGGTCACGATTCGTGTCCCTTCTTTGGGCCCGCGATTTGATCAAAATTGGCTTGATTGAACCAGCAGTACAAAAATCGGATGAAGAGATAGATCAGCTACATGACTCAACTGAGACAATACTTTATAGTCATTCATTAGCTCCGCGTCCGCATGACCCAAAGAGCGGAATACAACAACGGTTATAAAATCTTCACATAGAACACGGGTGTTTCCACAAGCTTAAAGCATTCCTAGCTGTGATACAGCGTAGCGCGATCGTGTCGTACGGATTGCAGACCTGCACTTTTGTCTTTATGTCCAGTTTTATCGTAGTGATCGATTATTTGTCCTTGGCATCTTCAGAATACTTTGTGTGTCGCAGATTCAAGCATCAAGTCGGTCACTTGGCGCATGTCGCTTACTTTTTGGTATAGAATAATCCATTTTGATACGAAGATCACCAAAACTATTATTAGCATCTTGAACTTTATTAACAATTTCTTAACATGTGCACGAGTAAAAATTATTACCTCGACTATCTCACTCTACCTATCCTTCAGGAGTGATGTATGTAAGTTCGGTTGATCGTTGCATGAAACGATTTAAGGGTGCACGGAAACGAGTATCTGCAGAAATATGTGGTGGTTGATTTTGTAGAATACATCCACGAAAGCATCATTTAGCTTAAGGATTTTCGTTGGTAAATCAAAACTCCTATGGTTGGATAGATAGCAAAAGTGTCGAACAGTTGTA
>NW_020187183.1:1210991-1212390 GCF_900000015.1 Plasmopara halstedii | reverse complement strand
GAGCTCTCAGTTGCTTGGCTAGTGTTCATCCCACAGTACACTCATTTACTCCCCACTTAATAAACTTCATGACCATCGCTTCTATGGATAACAGCGCTTAGTGGTCTAGAAATTGTCACGCGCAGACCACATAAATCTCAGACTTGATCACTAGATTTTGTTGTAATACATTTTAGTTTTCGTGCAGAGCTGTTTGGAATAGCTTACTTGCTCTTGATCTCTATGACGTATGAAGCAGCACCTTTGGCAATCTTGTGAATATCAACCGTGGTACACTCTGAACGATTATCAACGGGTTATTCCTTGGTTAGGTGATTTTCTCCTCTTCTCAAATTCCAGGCCCCTCCTCCACCGCAATTGTGTGTGTCGATGGTCAGCCTTACGAGTGGAAGAGAAATCTTAACTAGCTTACATCCTGAAGATGATAAAGTTCCATGCTGGATGTGTCACGAGGTGCGCCCTGTACTATTGTGTTATTGAGGTGCGCTCTGTAGTACGCTCAATCTACACCACGCACAAAACACAAATTTAATACTACACTTTTGCACAAAATTCGAACATAATTTGTGTAATTAAGAATACTTGAAAGTATTAAAGAATCGGTGCTTACGAAGGTGATGGGTCACCGTGGAGGAGAGGCCCATATACAGGCAAACTGGTAACCTCACGTCCATCAATCCAGACAGTGTATTATATGATATAGTGGGAAACAGTCGTAGGTCTATCATTCACATACCGCACGTCTGTTACAATAGGAATATACCGCATGTGAGGCAATTGAGAACAAGTGATTGCTTGTGTGATGCTGCGGCTCGTTTGGAATTTTTATAAGGCACTTTATCACATTTTTAGTAATTGAGATGACCGCACTATCCTGATTGCTTCTACGTAGTTGAAGCAACTTTAAGTCGACATATAAGCTCAAAGCTTGTAGCACGCAATAATATACTTTACCAATCAGAGGAGACACGCTACAATGGATGGAGTAGATCTAGGGCGGGGAACTTGGGCAGCTCGTCAAGCTGTCTGCCAGAGCATGTAGGCATATCTGCATGGTATGTCTTGACAATGTGTGTACATAATTTGCTATGTACCCAGCCCGTCAGTTTGCCCGTGTAGTCTGAGATGTTTCGTTCAGGTCTTAATGTTGTTGAGCGCGTATATTCAAATCCCACAGCTGACAATTCGTATTGCTGCTTTTTTTCTCAAGACCGCTGCAGCCCTTCATCGCTTGTCATCTTTTATTCGCAATGCAGCGCTGAAGCTGTATCAAATTAAATTGTTCATGTGCTTTGACGGCGTATCGCAGATAGCAATCAGATTGAGGTAATACAATAAGTTTTTCCATTTACATATCGCACGTCTGTTACAAAATTACAACGGAAAATGCCGCATGTAG
>NW_020187183.1:1210774-1210965 GCF_900000015.1 Plasmopara halstedii | reverse complement strand
AGTTACACAACCCAACCCGGTCCAATCCGAACCGCGGTTTAACATAGTTTTTACTTTTGACGGTTAAAGGTAATTACGGTATGTAAACCCGAATAAATAAATCACATTCGAATTTTCCTTCCTTCCCCTCAAGTGTCTTCACCTTCAGCAAAGACCCTTCAGCTCTCTTCTTCAGCCCCGGCTTACAAATT
>NW_020187183.1:1210308-1210764 GCF_900000015.1 Plasmopara halstedii | reverse complement strand
AGCACTCTCTTGGTGTCCTCCAAGACAGCTTCATCCAGAAGCGATGACGAGTTTATCTTCTCGCTTCGTCCAAATCGCCTGCCTTCAAGGCACTGACAAACTCTTTTAGGGATTTCTCGTCCAGCGCAAGAAGAGCATCTACCGCAGGCATAGCCTCAAGGCGGACGTCGCCATCTTCCTCCCCCGTCATACCGTTGACGAGGGTGTATAACTGTGCGCCATCGTCTACAGTAGACACACCCTGGATCATAGTCGACGCCCGGCGTCTTGCAGCCAGCATACGGCGTCGCCGTCGCCTCTGTACAGAGGTTCTACGTCTCGGTGAGACCAGGGTGAACACGCACTCCGTGTCGTCCGGTGTCACTCTCACTGTCCGCTCCTTTGGAGCTCCGATGTTATCTACAACATCTGACGAAGAGCTGCTAGAATGCGTGCCACTCCACGCGCATCTGAAAT
>NW_020187183.1:1209205-1210156 GCF_900000015.1 Plasmopara halstedii | reverse complement strand
TATCGCATCTTTTGGTAGTAGTGTGCTAGTCTGCATTGGGACCGGTAATCATCCTAGCGGCAAATAACAATGTGATAGTCTGCATTGCGATTGTTTCATTACAGCAGCTTTTGGTAGCGTGGTGATCAGCATTGGAACTGATATAGCTGTTGATAGCAATGTGGTAGACCTCATTGCGATGGATTCGTTACAGCAGCAGTTGATAGCGTGGTGATCTCCATTGCAACTGATATAGCTGTAAACAGCCATGTAATAGTTGACAACGCAACGGATTCGTTACAGCAGCTGTTGTTAGCGAGGTGGAAGTCCGCTTAGCGACTGATGTGTTACCGCAGCTGTTCATAGCGTGGTGATCTGCATTACGACTGATATGTTATCGCAGCTATTGGTAGTGTGCTGATAGTCTGCATTGGGACTGATATGTTATCGCAGGTATTGGTATTAGTGTGCTAGTCTGCATTAGGACTGGTAATTATTCTTGTTGCAAATAGCAATGTGATAGACGGCACTGCGATGGTTTCATTACAGCAGCTGTTGATAGCGTAGTGATCTGCATTGCGAATGAGATATCTGTGAATAGCAATGTTATAGACTGCATTGCGATGGTTTCATTACAGCAGCTGTATATAGCACGGTTATCAGCATTGCAACTGATATATTTGTTGATAGCAATGTGATAGACTGCATTGCGACGGATTCGTTGCTTTGGAATATGCCATACCGAAGTCAGCACACCTTTTTTCTCTCCTTTTGGCGTTGTCATTGTCATCACAATGTCCCACTACCTGAACAATGCCGTCGTCCGCAAGGTGCACGTCAACAGGAGACTTAACCTTGTAATTCTTTATGTACTCTTTCGAGTACGTCATATGCTGCGTCGCACCCGAGTCGACCAGCCATAAAACGTTTGAGCTTCTACATTTTAACATTTGCGGTCCTATGGAGCAAACT
>NW_020187183.1:1207497-1209126 GCF_900000015.1 Plasmopara halstedii | reverse complement strand
ATTTCTTGTCCGAGTCTCCAAACTCCTTGCTCCCGAGAGCCCGTAGCAGCGCTACACATATCCCATCACCCGAATACGCGGTGCGGATCAAATCCGTCACAGACGACGTTCCCGTTGTAACATGAGCAAGCTCATAGTCTGGTCTGCGTGACAACGTATCAGCCAAAGCATTCTGATTTCCCTGCTTCACCTCGAAGTTATATTCCGTAACGAAGGTAGCCATCTAGCCATTCTCTGCGAGAGGTAGGGCGACAGAGTCGCAGTGCGTAGTGGCGCATGATTTGTATAGATCACAAACAGCTAGAAACCGAACAGGTGGATCCTGAACTTGACAAGTGCATACTTCATCGCAAGTAACTCTTTGTCATGAACTGGGTAGATCTTTCATCCAGCTAACGCGATCACCCGATCTCGCCCCTCGGCGTCTGCTTGCAGCAGTGCACAGCCGATAGCAAAATCCGAAGCGTCACAGATGACGCTGAAAGGACGATCAGGGTCTCGCAGCGCCAGTATTGGTGTATGCAGGAGGCTGTATTTGCCCCTTCAAAAGCCTCCTCATGTTCGCTGTTCCAACACCATTCCACATCCTATTTAAGGAGAGTAAATAATGGTCGGGCAATTTCTGCGTAGTTTACGCTGTACTTGTGCAAGTAATTGGCAAGACTAAGCCACTTACGCAAGGTTCTCTGGTTCTTTGGAACCGGTCAATCTACACTGGCCTTGACCTTAGCGGAATCCGCTCGAAGGCCACGCTTCCCAATGAAGCACCCAAAAAGCGAATCTCTTCTGCGCCAAAGATGCACTTGTCTGCATTGGCGTACAGTTTGTTTGTGCGCATGCATCGAGCACCGCTCTTAGATGGACGATGTGGTTCTTGGTATCCGTCCTTCCGTGCTTCGCACGACTGTGAGCAAAAATGTCGTCAAAGTATGTCTGTGCATACGCCCTGTGGGGCCTGAACAACTGCGTCACCAGACGATTAAATGTTGCTGGTGAATTTGACAGCCCTTGGGACATCACTATCCACACGCCCAGAGCATGCCACTCGGAGTGCTCACCGCTGTCAGCGAAATATCACTCGCTCTCATGAGCAATTGGTATACCCATCGACCGAGTCGAGTGCACTGTACTTCGTACATCCCACCATATTATTTTAAAGAACATCCTTTCTAGGAATTGGCATCTGTGCCGGAATGGTGGCAGCGTTGAGCTTATTGTAAGCATGAACGATACGCCACTTGCCGTTCGGCTTCCGAACACAAAATGTGGGTGTCCCTGCACCGTGCTTCGCACGAGAAAAGGCGTCAATGACGTCGCACTGCTCCGTAGGCAGGGGCCATTGGCGGGTTACGAAGTAATTGGTTCCCGAAGCCAGGTCGATCTCATGACGTACACCTCGGTACGGAGGTAGGACTGAAGGCTGGTCTTTGAAGACGACGTCTTGAAATTGTTTTACCAAAGGATAGTACGGATCCAAGTGATTCCGTAGGATCGACGATCCACTTCGTGCATTCAGCACTCTCTCGGTGTCCTCCAAGACAGCTTCATCCAGAAGCGATAAGTTTATCGCCTCGTCCGGTCGTACAATGACCACTTTGGCAAAATCGCATGCCTTCAAGGTACTGCCGG
>NW_020187183.1:1206312-1207487 GCF_900000015.1 Plasmopara halstedii | reverse complement strand
GCTTCGCAACGAGAGCAGTGCTCAGTGGTTTACGTGCCACTTCACGTGCATCACGGGGACCTTGCCCTCGATGCCTCGGCCCTTGGCCGACCATGTCACGCATGAGATGCAGCGACCGCTTCGATACTCGAGCAGCGCTCAGTGGCTTGCGTGCCACTCCACGATCAGCCCGCGAGCCACGCTCGGGACTCCTGTTCAATCCACCGTTGGTTCCTACCAGCTCGGACATTCCAATGTCTAGCACGTTGACCGTCTCGGTTCAGTGCTCTCACCAATAGCGCTTTTGTCTCCTAGCAGAGAGGGTTCATGACTCGCCAAAGCTCCACCAGGAGACGTGCGCGTAGCGCCCATGGTCTTTGATTTCCAATCAATCCACGGTTCATGGTGTTCCAACCATGCCATTCTTAGGATGAGGTCATACCTTGCATCCAAGTCTAAGACTAGACAGCGTTCTTCGCTATCAAAGTCAAGGAACTTGACTCCGAGGTCCACAGGGGCCTTCGGGACCTCGACACGTGTGCCCGTCGCTAGACGAACAGTGACAATGTCACCCACCCGCGTTTCCAGCGCCTCAGCATTCAGCTGACTTCCTTCCATCGTGGAGCCTCGAGCATAATTGTCCGACACCCCGAAATTGATGAGGATCTTCCATGGCTTCTCGAAGCCCTTTACGGTCGCCTCCACGACTAGCAACTCCGGCTTGCATACACGTTTCGTGTTCAAGCGCATGGAGCTCTTTGGGGCTGGGGCCCTGGTGACCTATGCCTCCCTGAGGCTCAACAGAACTCATGACTTTCCCAGTAGGTTGTCCCGCCCCTACTGGATTGCGTCGTCTCCCGGCGACAAACCAGACTGGTAGGAATTGGGGCGATGGTTCGAAGAACCTTGACGCGCCTTGCGCAGGGGGCAATCGTTCTGAAGGTGACGGGTGTCTCCACAGACAAAACACCGTCGTATGTTTGTGTGCTGCCCGGCAGCCCGAAGCTCTGCTCCCTCGTCCTCAGCATAGCTGAGATCCATGGGCACAGACCCGCTCGACGAGCTGTTGGAGTGTGCATTAGAACCAAGTCACGCTGACTCGAAATTGAATTCGGCATTCAATGCCACATTCACCGCCTCTTCAAATGAAGATGGATGCACACGGAAGACTTCCATTCTACCCACGCCAGCTCGGG
>NW_020187183.1:1205757-1206292 GCF_900000015.1 Plasmopara halstedii | reverse complement strand
AATGCGTCGCTGCATGCGACGGTGGAGCGCTTGGCGCCATTAGAAATGGAGGTTGTTGGACTCCGTGCCCAGAACCCGTTGCTGATTCAGCTTCTGGGTGGCCGAGGGCCCGTGGGGTCCGCTCTGGCGCCAACGCTTTCGCGTTCAAATGTGCCGGATCCCGGTACGGCTTGAGCAAGCCCACGTAAAACACTGAGTGCGTGCGCATCCGTTTTGGAAGGTTCTACGTATACGCTAGGCCTCGCTTGGTCACAACCTTTAACGGTCCGATAAACCGTGGACGAAGCTTCGTCCTGAAGATAGCAGAGGCTGCATGTGTAGACAGGTTTTTTGATTTAATAAAACCAGGTCCCCGACCTTGAAGCTTTCCACTTTGCCTCTTCCTTTTTCATCTGCATATTCTTTTTGCAGGTCTTGGCTTTCAGCCATCGCATCGCGAACGTGTCATAGGACACTCAGCCTGGTAGACAAGAAGTCATCGACTTCTTTACAGATGTTGAGGGTGCTGACATCGGTCCACCTGCTCGGCTCCAAA
>NW_020187183.1:1205155-1205623 GCF_900000015.1 Plasmopara halstedii | reverse complement strand
TCGCGAACGTGTCGTAGGACACTCAGTCTGGAAGACAAGAAGTCATCGACTTCTTTGCAGATGGTGAGGGAGCTGACATCAGCTAGCCGTTCGGCTATTACTCCCCCACCAAGCCCTGAGCCATCGGATGGCGGCGTCAGCGGGACGCGTGGGTGAACTAGCCTGTTCACGTAGCCGGTAGACGAATGCACTGCTTTGTTCAGCGCAAACTCTACGAGTGGCAACATGGCGCTCCAGCGCAGACGCTGCAAAGCACGTGACGCAATTCACCCTTTCGGTTTGGCCATCGGTTTGCGGATGATCCGCTGTCGACATCTCCAACTTGGTGCCTAGCGCTTTGAAATTGTCGATGAAACCTTTCTCGTGATACGGGAGTCTCTATCAGAGACAATCGACTCTGGGAGTCCGTGTTGTCGGAAAACACGATCCACGAACAGCGTTGCTGTAACGACCCCGTCGATGGTGTCC
>NW_020187183.1:1204625-1205145 GCF_900000015.1 Plasmopara halstedii | reverse complement strand
TGCCCCAAGGGCTGTCAAATGCACCAGCAACATTTGATCGTCTTGTGACGCAGTTGTTTAGGCCCCACATGGCGTGTGCACAGACATACTCTGACGACGTTTTCGTTCACAATCGTGCGGTGCACGGAAGGACGGATGAGGAAAATCATTTAAGAGCCGTGCTCGAGTGCATGCGCACTAACAAACTGTACGTCAATGCAGACAAATGCATCAAGAGATCCCCTTTTTTGGGTGCTTCATTGGGAAGCGTGCCTTCGAGCGGATCCCGCTAAGGTCAAGGCCATTGTAGATTGGCCGGGCTCAAAGAACCAGAAGGACTTGTGTAAAAGGCTTGGCCTCGCCAACTACTTGCATAAGTAAATCGTAAATTACGCAGAAATGGCGCGGCCATTATATAATCTCCTTAAAAAGGATGTGGAATGGTGTTGGAACACCGAACATCAGGACGCTTTTGATGGGGTCAAAGACAGTCTCCTGCATGCACCAATACTGGCATTGTCAGACTCTGATCGTCCTTTCG
>NW_020187183.1:1202575-1202906 GCF_900000015.1 Plasmopara halstedii | reverse complement strand
CTTTGAGATGGCTAGCGCCACGCGCTATTGCTCGGTCTGGGGCATGGCAGATGCGATGGCCATCTCGACCTCTCTCACCCAGAGTAGGAGATTTTCTCCACCCTTCCCCTCAAAGACCTTAACGCTCACCATAAGCCCCTTACGTCGGGGGAAGTCATCCGTCACCGACGGTGGCGTCATAGACGCAAACGATGCAGACATCTTCTGCTGTAGGTGCTCTAGCAGCGAGTTTTCATAACTCAAAAACGCCTCTAGACGTGCACCGATTACCTCGAAGCCTTGTGTCACAAGGTGTTGCACGCCTTCAGGGCCAAACAAGGCCATCAGCTTA
>NW_020187183.1:1202022-1202565 GCF_900000015.1 Plasmopara halstedii | reverse complement strand
AAGCGAATCCTTCACTTCCATTAAGCTGGGATGTAGCATCGATAGTAATAACACCATTCTGGTACGATCCTTGGTTAAGATCGATAACGAAAGGCACGCGCTTGCCAGAGGAGACTTTAATCTCTGGATCACTCTTGAGGGAGCTCTGGTAGAGGTATTGGTCGGAAAGTTGTGTTACAGACATCGTTGAGATTCTATATGGCATGTAATATACTTTCTCAAAAATAATTATTATGGATCTCGTCAAGCCTATTACATCCGATCATGATCTAATTGACCTTGCCAAGCGTATTGGGGTTCATCTCGATGCTATTTTTGAGTCAAATGAGATCACAAAGCCGCTACCGAAGCAAGGTTCATATCTGGTTCTACTTAGACCACTTAATCTTGATGTAGGACACTGGCAGGCTGTTCATGATGGTGAATTCTTCGATTCAATAATGGGAGAAGCGGCACCTACGAAGTATGGCATCGGGCGTTACAATCCCAAACAATATCAAGGCACTTATGGCGATTATTGCGGAATATGGTGTATGCTATGGC
>NW_020187183.1:1201709-1202012 GCF_900000015.1 Plasmopara halstedii | reverse complement strand
GCTTTCGCCTGCTCCATGGCTAGGGGTCGCTCCGACAGAACGGGTAGTCCTCAAGGCGAGGCAGCCGGTGCACGACGCGCTCCAAATCATCAAGAGCGTCCGCACAGCAATAGGCTTCTTCAGCATGACGCTCAGCGGAGCTCCGATCACGAAGATCTCATCCTCAAGAGCTCGAAGAGCATCGCGAATCACCGCATGGCGGTCGACCCGGTCGTATCCGCCCTCCACTGACTTTTCTCGATGGGAACGATGACGTCCACTATCACGTGGATGTCTAGTGAAACGACGTCGTCACTAGAGTCA
>NW_020187183.1:1201223-1201699 GCF_900000015.1 Plasmopara halstedii | reverse complement strand
GACGCTCTTGATGATTTGGAGCGCGTCGTGCGCCGGCTGCCTCGCCTTGAGAACTACCGCGTTCTGTCGGAGCGACTCCTAGTCGTGGAGCAGGCGAATGCATCGCTACAGGCAACGGTGGGGCAGTTGGCTCAATTGAAGATGAAGGTTGTTGCACTCCGTGCTCAGAACCAGTTGCTAGTTCAGTTTCTGGGTGGCCGGGAGCCCGTGGAATCCGCTCTGGCGCCAACGCTTCCGCGTTTAAATGCGCCGGATCCCCATACGGCTTGCGCAAACCCACGTAATACACTGGATGGGTGCGCATCAGGTCCCACTTGGCCACAACCTTAAACGGTCCAATAAACCGTGGACGAAGCTTCCCCCGGAAGATAGCAGAGGCTGCATGTGTAGGAAGGTTTTGAGAGTTTATTAAAACCAGGTCTCCGACGTTAAAGCTTTCCACTTTGCCTCTTCCTTTTTCCTCTGCATATTCTTTC
>NW_020187183.1:1200243-1200671 GCF_900000015.1 Plasmopara halstedii | reverse complement strand
TTGCTCAACCGGTCGACGAATACCACGACACCCGTGTTGCCCGCCGAATCTTTCGGCAAGCAAAACATAAAGTCCAAACTCATGGATTGCCAGCATCCAGTGGGTACTGGTAAGCTGGTACAGCTTGGGCCACCAATAGTGGTGACTCACAGAGCTGTACGCTTCTCATGACGGGGATGACCACTGAGTGGCGCGGCGTGAGTCTCATAAAGGATGCGGTATTTCAAATCCTCACCATGAGGAGCCACAATTCGTGGTGTATCCGCTGAATCGGTGCTATAGTATAGTAAAGCATTATTTAACGAATATCGGTGCAATCGTGCACGCAGTCTTGATGACAATTTCTTGTCCGGTTTTACCGTATCAATGCTACACACATCCCATCACCCGCATACGCAGTGTGGATCAAATCCGTTACAGACGACGTT
>NW_020187183.1:1199769-1200233 GCF_900000015.1 Plasmopara halstedii | reverse complement strand
AGTTATACGAATGGCGGCTACCTGCTTATCTGGGGCTCCGAAGGCGGCGACGGGGATGGCTCGGCCATCTACGCACAGCGCTTTGATGCGAACGATAACAGGGTGGGACGCGAGTTCCTGGTGAACACCACCACGAGCGGCAACCAGGGTACCGGTGGCGACTCGGTGGATGCAACGCACATCTTTGACGCCGTGCTGACCGCGGACGGCAGCGTATACGTGACGTGGCAGTCGGACAACGTGGACGGCTCGGGAACCGGCATTGAAGGTATCGTGATTGACGTGGATGCGGCGTTCTACTCCGAGTACACGGTGAACACCACCACCACGGGAGCGCAGACGGTCTCGTCGGTAGCCAGCCTGCCGGACGGCGGCGCCATCGTGGTGTGGCAGTCGGCGAGCGGAGACGGCTCCGGCAGCTGCGTCAAGGGCCAGCTGCTGGACGCGAAAGGCCAGCCGGTCGG
>NW_020187183.1:1199607-1199759 GCF_900000015.1 Plasmopara halstedii | reverse complement strand
GTGGTCTCTCGCTTGATGATCACCAACTCAGCGATCTCCTCGGCCTTTAGATTGGCCACGAAATCTTCTTCCGTCATTTCCTCGAGGTTCAGTATCTCTGACACCTCTGGCATTGACGGGCAACCCGGTCTCGCCGTCGAAGGAGTCCGGGA
>NW_020187183.1:1169253-1199597 GCF_900000015.1 Plasmopara halstedii | reverse complement strand
AGCATCACGAGTCACTGGACGGCGGTCGACCCGGTCGTCACCGCCCGCCACCGACTCTAACGATGAGAACGGTGACGTCCACTATCATGTGGAACGTCTTGTTGAACGACGTATGTCGGTCTCACCAACATTTTCAGCCGGTCGTCACCAGGGTCAAACCCTATCTGGTGAAGTGGCGGGGACATCCCGATTCCGAAAACTCGTGGGAGCTTGAGGCGCCACTTCGGCAAGATTGCCCAGTCGCCGTGGACGCTTTTGATCGGAAAAATCAGGATGTCCCGCGTCATCAGACACCCCGCGCTTCCCGGTAATAGCCAGGGAAGTAGAAGGGCCATGAGCTGAGCTCGAGCAGTGGCCCTGAGCTTTTGCGGTCAAAGACACAGAGCTCGCGGGAGCATTAGGGGGTAACCCATACGTTGCAGGGCGACAATCCGAAGGAAGTCGACAGCGTACCTTGCGTTTGGCAAACAGAAATCCGAGGTGTCGCTTGACACGCACGTCCACTTCCTTGTGGCTCGACTGTAGGTTATACAGTGAGGAAAGTTTCCGGAGCCGTTGCACCCATCGTTAAATGAGCGCTTCGTCATCTGCGCGCTTTCGCCAGGGGCGAGCACTACAGGTACTGTCCGCATTGCGGGTACACGAGAGCCACCTCGTTGAGCACTCAAACGAATGCAATGAGCTTCCAACGGAAATTCTTGTGGAAACAAGAAACGAGCTCGAAGAGCCTTCCGTTTAGCAAGTTCATCTTCCGTTCTGGTCGGGGGAGGGGCGATGATGTGGACGCGTAACGATCGAGTTACCGCGTCCTTTGCTTCCACAGCGGGGTCCGCTAGGCGGAAGCCATATTCCACACGAGGATCAATGACCGGCCGTGGATCGTCGCGCTTTAGAGCCGCCCTATGGGCAGCTTCAAAAAGGGGTAGAGTTTTATAAACAGCCAATGCGATTGCGGATGCAAACTATTCTAAACGTCTTTTGTTCGGTCAAACGCTGCCGATAGTGGCGTAACATCACCGACATGAGAGTACCGCTTGCCTTCCTATGATGAAAAAATTAATCATTCTTTAACTTAACTTTTAAATCAGATGAGTTTGTGTTAAGTTGTCATATGATACAAATATGACCAATTTTGCTATTTTATATGCTCTTGGATGCCGTCTTCATGGCTTGCAAAGTTGGTGCGCGATGAAGGTCACGCCAAAGCTTTACAATGGCCCACGTTTGACCTTTTATCCTAAGACGCTGAGCTTGTTCAGCTGCACGACTAAGCCCAGAGTGCACGATTTTATTTTCTAACAGTAAATGTGCCAAGTGAGGATCGCCCTGAGTTTCCACCATCGCCAAGTCCATCAGTACTTGTTGGAGGCTATTCTGACCCTTTAATTTACCATTACCCACTAGAAATTTAGCAGTGGGAGCGAACAATTCGAGTCGAAGAGCTTGCAACTTCGTTTCACGCTCGCAATTAAGTTTCACATCTCGTTGTCTGCTTGGTTTCAAGCTCAAAATGCCCACAGCTAGACGTCGATCAGTCTGTATCTCATTTGGGAGACCTTGAGTAAGATAAAATGCTACTAATTTGTCCAATGCTAGCCCCACTATTGCATTCACAATGGCTCGCGCTTGACTCCCTACTACCTCAGCCGTTAATTGTAGTTTCGTTTTCGCTTGAGGTATCGGGTGCACATTGTAAAGCTGTTTAGCTGGTGAAGAGTGTAGCCATTTAAAATTATAGACACACCATGGTGACACAGCTCGGGCGTGATTGACAGAAGCCTTGTGCTTGTCTTCAATCTCTTTTGAGCGTTTAGCGTTAGCGTAAATGGTCTCCAGCTGACGCCGAATATCGCTCAAACACACAGTGCGATCTCGTTGACGAGAGCACAAAAAGTCTTGCAAGGTCAAACCATCTCTAGAAATTGATATGCAGGCCAATTGAGTATGCAGCACCCGCAACCACGGACGCTTTTCAAGATATCCGTCGGTTTTTTCCAATGCAGATAGCACGTCCGCTTTTGAAAACATTTTCTTTTCAAATTGTGTCATTTCTTCATCTTCAAATGACTTCAAGTCTAAACGCTGGTTGCGCTTACGCTTACAAAGTTGATAAAAGACTGACTCGATGAGTGTGACATCCAGCGCTAAGGAATCGTCAAGATCACGCCAATCTTTTTGAAAGTTAGAAGTCATGTCACAACGTAAGAAACTATTCGTGAAGAGCCACTAGTGTCCGTTCAAGCAACACTCGGCAATCATCTCGCAAAATGGAAAATTTACTGCTTGATACGTTTGGAAAAGAGGAGGAAGACAACATGCTTCACCCTTAAATTCACAATCATAATGGCCTTGGGTGCTTTTCAAAGTATTCATCAGATGAACGAACGAATGGACAATGCCCAGTGGCCGAAATTGCATGGAGTATTAGCGGCCACTTTAAGAGCTACAATGTCATTGTGTAGCGAATCGTTAAAAAATTTACGATTTGGAGGGATTCGACTGGAATTATGGGTGGCTTTTGTGTCCACTGTAAAGATCTACTTTACTCCAATATTTGGCATGGTTCACTACGTTGTACGCTGTATTGTACGCACTCAAGTTGCGATCTCGTCCTAAGTCTCAGACACAAAGCTTGAGCTGTGATGACGCCGACATGGAAACGATACATTTATGCAGATTAAGGCTATGTCTTCAAAGGCATCATGTGATAAGCATTCCTGCATCCTTCGTTGCATCTTTCACTAGTGAGTGTTTGCCACAGTTCGACATTTCATTACTAGAGCTCCCGTTTTTATTGCAAACAACATGATTATGCTTATTTATGTCGCTCTTCCAGTGGCTTTGACAAGCAGGTCATTTAGCACTTTATTCGTCTACAGCACTATATTTCACCAAAACGAAGGCAGTAAGGAGCATCGGCATTCTTAAGTTGCACGACTTCTAAATCACTGGACATATCGCAGTCAAGAGCTCGATATTTTGCGAACGTTGCATTAGCAACGTTCAGATGCACTCTCAAGTCTTTTGACCCGTAAGCAGCAACATTTCTAGCAGTACCTTACAACCTTTTTTGCTATTATTGTGTGGCTTTCGCACCATCTTCAAGGTGTGATTGTCTCAAACCTTTCATCTTTCTAAAAGCTCATTTCAAGAAATCATGGTCCGATTTGTTCAACATGTACCAGCTGTCGATCAAAGTGCGCGATGATTGCATGACGTCATCCCTGAGCTCTTCTTGAAGAAATCATCAAAGTTTACACTTCTGTCGATGATTCCGAGGCACTTTTTATACTGAAAATCATGACATTCATATGGTAACGCTCACATCTTTCCAAAGTCGCGTACCAAGTGCAAGTACAAGGGACGCAAGCATCGTCAGACAGCATGGTCGACCTCCGGCTTTATCGCGAGCTCATTTGAACATCTCGATTTTTCACTGTTGTAGATGCTGCAATTTCGCTTAAGATTTTGGCCCGTGAGCTTGATCGTCTTTGGGCCTTTGGTGGCGCAGAACAACTTGACGAAAAGTTTAATAAGAATTTTAATAGCAAAGCTTACAAAGTGAGTAACGATTGTTAAACTGCAATGAAGAATGTGGTGGTGAATAAAGTTTGGCAACGATTGAGCAAGAATTAATCCGTGAAGTCAAAAACGGAGCTGTTGCATATCGAAGTAGGAAAGAGACCAGTTTTGACCTTACGTTGGCGCTGAATCACTGATACCAGCGAATCTTTTTGAAGTGTTGATTCATTCTTTTCCTTTGAAGTCTGCAACAGTCCCGATGCCCGTCGTGTCCACACTGGAGTCGCAGGAGATAATTTCTTGGGCGTCAGATTGAGTGAAGGCGATCGACGAAATAGATCAAAAGTGAGTTTAGATCTCGTAGGCGTTTCCAGTAGCTCTTTGCTCTGTTTAATGCGCAGAGGCGTCGGTGGTGGCGAACCAGAAATGATATCAAACATAGTCGTTTGTTGCAAGACTGCATCCGTCGTCGTATTACAGATGGACTTCTTTTTGCGCTTCCACGGCATCGCAGAATTAATTTTCTGGTCAACATCAACCTTAGTGGTACCAATTGTTTCCACGTTTGTGCCTGTAATATCTTGAGAAATATGCAGATCGTCATTGCCATTATCACGACAAGTCACATTCATCGTCACGACCGTACTTAATGACCCAGTGACCTCGGTGGCAGTAGCTCTTTTCTCGCTGACATCACGCTTTTTATAAAGATTTGAACTCGCGAATTGTGTGTCAAACTCTTCGACAAGTTGACGAGTTCGCTTTAAAAGCCGTACCACACTAGACGATGATATGGAATCATTCGGACGAATTGCAATGGGCGAAGATCGGCAAGCATCCTTTCTATCTGGCACCGATACGAATGATTTCTGTATCATAGACTTTCCAAATGTTTCTTTTGTGCTTAATGGGTCGGAGGCTGAAGCGAGCGATTGGATGTGAGACTGAAAGTCATCATCCGAGTCATCAAGCAACGAGCAAACATTTTTCAGTGGTTGAGCACGATTAAGACGAGGAACATTGCTTCTTGCAGCTTTCGAAGCTCGGAGATCGACACTCGTAACTTTGTTCGTCACAGTCACTGACTCCAACAGGTCACGCTGATCTGACCCCTCAAACGATTTCAATATCTTCTCAATCATTAACACAGACTCCACAAGGTCGGGAGTGAGCGCATTAATCTGTGAGTGAAATGCAACATATACTCGAAGAGCACACAGCAGCAACCGAGATGAACTACCAGGCATTAGTTTCAAAATAGATGCACCGTTTGCAGCCGAATCTTTCATTAAAAGACCCAATAAAAGCGATGTACACCCTCCGAGAATTACATCTTCTGGATTCCAGTCGTCGTCTTCGTCAATAAGGATTACTTGAGCTTCACTTCCTTCAATCAAATGCTTAAACGACTGAACTTTAGACAGGAAAAACTCCACAAAGAGAGCACAAGCACTATGTTCTGCCAGATTAGTACCTTCAATCCGGCACACAGATACTTCGGCCAATGCAACGCGGTTCTCTTCGCTAAATTCGATGCAGTTCACAAGCACACTTAGCAGCAACAAGCACGCGTCGAAGCCCCAACTTTTCTGCATCCATGACTCCTCCGCTGATGCAGCTTTACATAGGCTTGAAAATGCACTTACTAAAATCTGCATACCGTCAAGTGCATGTATATTACTCGCTGCCTCGCTTTCATGATGCGTCAAATTGATAAGCACACGTATAGTTGACAGCAAAACTTCGACTGCTAACGATAGGCTCGATGGCGCAGCGTTCCACATCCTCTGTGCTTGCATATACCAGCTCAGATCACTCAGTAGCTTAACGAGTTGTAGTAACACGAAAAACAGATTTTGCTGTTTTGACAAGTAGTGCTTCACATCCACTGCTTGACATGCTGCTTGACCCAATAAATTAAGCACCAAATTAACAATATGCAACGAGCGCATGTTCTGTTTTCCCACGTCGTTCGCTACTGTCGTTGATAGCACATTCTTGAGCCCTTGAACTTGTCTGATGAGTTCATAGGTCAATATATTGAGCCCTCCAGTCCGCATCAGCAGACACTTTCTTTCAAAAATGCCAACAACGTCACTTGATTGCTGCCTATGTGGTGGCATTAAGTTAAACAAAGCACTTGCATTTGGTTGCAGTAACTTAAGCAGGGAGGCACAGAGCGCACTAATTACCGAAACGTGCAACTCTTCTCCAGCATGAAATACCTCGTGATCTTGCAAAAGCTTCTCCAACTTCATCCGACACATTGCATCCATATCCTGCATCGTTGACACTTCGTAAGTTGACCTTAAAAGTGTCACCTTTTCGTCAATCTGTTTTCTCTTCAAGCATCTTTTCACCGATGTTCTCGTGTGTGACACTATCGTATCTTTCTTCTCGTCTCTTTCTCCTTGTATCTCCTGCTTCAAAGCATGTACGATTGCAGTCAGCACTTGATTGTCAAAATAGTCCTCAGCAGCACAATGTGACAAAAAATAGACCAATACGGCCATCGAGAGTCGAGCCGTCTCTTCTTCAGGCGCCGTTGTGAGTCTGAAAAGCAGCAGCTTTTTCATTTGACCTCTCACTCTTGACAGCGAAATTATTTGAAGGATCTGTGGTTCTTGTATCAAATGTAACAGCTCGAGAAGGCTTCGAGTTTGCGCATGGTGCATTCTGGGTGCGTGACAAGATTCTAATAATCCGTCAAGCAGGTACGACACGTGGTCCAACTTGGCTGCTAAACGACCGTCTTCTTGCAATACCATCGTACTCTGTAAAACTTCTTTTGTTTCATGTTCAACGCTTGAAAAATGGTCCACATGTGCATGCTGGCGACCGTAAAGTGCAAACTTGCAGCGCACGGCGTCGGGACTCAGTCGCGGTATCTGGTCATCAATTATGGAAGCGCCACCGCAAGCAATAGAAGGAGAAACGTTGATGTTGGATGAGGAATTCTCGTCGGTGGTAAGTCGCGGACGTCTGTGCGAGTTTGAAGATGATGCCATGCACTTTGTCTGCAATTCGAAAATCTTAGATTTGAGTGCGCAAGGTTTGGGATTCGATTTATATTTAGGTTTGTAAATTTGTCGTATACTTAGTATCCTGAGCGTTTGATAAGAACTTAAATTCGCTTTTCACCGAATTCTAGTAGACAACCAGCTCTGCTCAGGTCATGAGGGTTGAGAGACTAGCATTGGCCATGTGAGCTTGAGGATGTCAGCCAGCCAAGTGATGAGTGCAAGTTTTATAATCATTATGATGCACAGACCGAGAGGATGTCTTTTGCATCAACATCCTCGGTCATGTACATTTAAGCTACTTACATTTGATATAAGCTAGTAAAACTTTCTAAACTTGATCAGTGGTAATTTGATAAGGTCAATATTTGAAGCGAGCTCTGTAACTCAAAAACTCTCTCTCTGCATGGTTATCTTCATTATGACATTCAAGGCTGTACGAAGTGCGTCAGCTTCTCCACCTGCTGTAGGTCATCTGTCATCAACGATTTCAGCATAGGCTCATCATCGCGGGGGTCATATAAGTGAGCAGTGCGATCAAGTAACTAGCTTGGCTACTGCTTTGCAAATTTTGCTGGCTTCAATGACGTACAACATTTGCTCCATATAGCTATTGCTACCAAAATTTGGCTTTGTGTAAATCTTTACACTCTGTGCTGGCTTCTATCTGGATGTGTATAACCGCCGCTGCATTGCACAACTTAGCACGATTGCAACTCGATCCATCCTCCGAATTATTGGTTGTGGCTCCCAGGCATACCTGCTTCTTTCATCGGTCGTTTAAGGCCGCTGGCTTGCTCCTCAGATCGGAAGCCCTAAGAAGCGTTTATCCTTCGACTAAACACGCTGGCAAAACACTTGCCCGTAGCACGGTCTTGAAGCAATATTCTCTGTCTGACGTCTGGCATCCTCGCGGGCAGTACAGGCACCAGTTTTGTCACAGGACATCGCACTGGGGAATGGTCCATTATCCATCACTATGCCTTACTGTATTCCGTTCCCATGTTCTTGATGTCGCCGCTGCCAAATCGCGTTTTCCCGACAAGGACAGACTTGTACCTAAGCCCTGCTTCTCGATATAAATGTTTACAAGCGTGTTATATGCGGTCTTTTCGATTACCCTTAACTTCTACTGAAGAACCTTCGCTCTCGTTGACTCACCCACAATTTGCAATTTGTATGCGCTGCACTTGGACAATAGGAAATAAACCTGTTCTTAGTTATGAAACCCCATGTAGCTATTATGTGCTACGCTTCGCCATTACATGGAGGTGTAACTTCTGCGTGCATTGTAGCGTTTTACTAAAAAGATTGTAGTATAGTGCAGCGGGGCTGCCGTAGCTCTTTGCTTAAGCTAAGGTCACCGATCTTACGCTCTATACCAGAACTAGTACGAGTGTAGCAAATCGCAATCCACTCCCTCCAAGAGTACCTAAAACAAGGCAAATATACTCTTCCGTTCAAAATTGAAACTGTATTTACTGTTATATCAGCGGCAGAGCCGCCCATATCTGGAACCTTAGGTTTTCCTAATCAAACAGTAGAGCCAAATTAAATTACATAACTACTGGCAAGCCCGCCATATTGGCTTCTTGTTATGGTGTAGCCTCACCATTGTGTGATTACACCAACTTGTGTTATTCCCACCTTTGCACAGTCACATCATCTGGGATGACCCACCCCTGTATTCCAGGGTACATGCAACCCCGTTACACTCCGGGTACGTGTAATTCCTGTTACACTCTTCCCCATCAAAATTATGAATACCCCCGATTCACATTTAAGTGATGCCTCATACGGGGCTCGCGTGTCTGAGACACCGTTTCATCCCTAGGACAATCTTAAAACATTCTCCGCTAAGTTACCCCTGTGTCTATGACTCGAAAAACACCCAGCCTCGCTGGTCATAAGGGCACCTGAAGGCAGAGCTCTTCTTCGTCTTCTGCACGCGGTGTATCTCCGGTCAATACGTCCGCGGCTGCACGGGAAGCACATCTCAACCTCGGCAACCAATCCACTTCGAGAAACTGGATAAAATCGAATACGAGTCGAATGCTATGGGAAGACAATGAGGGCGAGGTGCACCAATGGCGCGACGTGAACCCTGCTTTAAAGTTGCGGACACCGTGTCTGTTTCCCGACCTCTCGACTTGCGAATAGAGTGGTATTAGTATCAATCGCCTCGACGAGGCACAGAAACAGCAGTTTGAGGCTGCCCACAGGGCGACTCTCCTGCACTCGTATCCACGTTCAATATTAGACCCTCGTGTGGAATACGTCTTCCGCTCGGCGGATCCCACTACTGAAGCAAAGGACGCGATCACCCGAGCATGGGGTTCTACGTAGTCGGACCCCTGGCCACTCCACAAGCCGAGCTTGATCGACGAAAAGCTCTCTGAGCTCGCTCCTTGGAACCTCAAGAAATTTCAATTAATAGGTACCGCGCTTGACTTCGCGGTCAAAGAGGAGACGTTCCTATGCCCGCAATGCGGACTATTCCTGTGGTGGTCGCCCCTGGTGAAACCGCGTCGGATGTTAAGGGGCTCTATGAGCAATGGGTGCAGCGGCACTGGAAACTTTCCTCTCTATCTTACAGAGGAGCGACAAGGAAGTGGGTGTGCGCGCAGAACGCCATCGTCAATTTGGGTTTTCCAAACACGTTTCGCAGTGCCAACTTCCTGCGTATTGTCGCCCTGCGACACATGAAATAATTCATCACGCTCTTGCAAGCGCTGTGGTTTCTCACACGGGTGAGTCTACGACCACAGCGGCTCAGGGCCATAGCTTGAGCTCAACTCATGGCTTTTTGGTTTGCCGGTCTCCTGCCGAGAAGTGCGGGGCTTGCAACGACTTGAAGCGTCACGATTACTCCAGACTCTCGAGGTTTTCCGCACAGCGGTAGGAGACCTCGGAGAGATGCTCGGCAAAGTACCGATGACGACAGACTTTGTCCACCAAAGCTCGAAGAGCATCGCAAGTCACCGGACGGCGATTGATCAAGTTATCATTGTCTGCCACCGACTCTTCTCGATGAGAATGTGACGTTCACTATCACGTGAAAAGCTTTGTGGGTCGACGTCGTTGACAGGTTTTAACCCAGTATCTTGTGAAGTGGCGGGATACCCAAACTCCGAAAACTCGTGGGAGTTTGAGGTGCAACTTTGGCAAGACTGCCCAGACGCCGTAGACGCTTATGATCAGAAGGATTATGACGCTCTACGTCGTTGCAAGCCCCGCACTTCTCGGCAGTAGCCCAGGATGCCGAATGGCAATGAGCTGAGCTTAAGTTATGGCCCTGAGCCGCTGTGGTCGTAGCCTCACCCGTGTTTGCAGGAAGATGAAAGATTATTCCATGTGTCGCAGGTCGACCTTACGCAGGAAGTTGGCGCTGCGTATTCTGTTTGAAGAAGTTACTCAATTGCTTTTTTTAAACGAATTCATTAGCCTATGAACTACTCTTGTTACTCGAACGCTTATTTTAAACGATTTCATTAGCCTACGAACTACTCGAGTAAATGGACTTCGACGACCACAGCGATACAACAGCTAATACACGCAAGATCATCAAAAGTATGTGGCTACTTGATAATGAAATAGTGCAAATAGTATCATGTAAGGCTTCATACCCGAGAAATAGAGAAGATGGCGTGCTACGCGGACGCCCACTTTCTTGTGGCTCCGCGGTTAGATAGACTGCGAGGAAAGGTTCCAGTGCCGCTGCACCCATCGCTCAAAGAGCCATCATCATCTGAAGCGGTTTCGCCAGGGGCGAGCACCACAGGAATAGTCCGCATTGCGGGTATAGGAGCGCCTCCCCTTTGACCGCAAGTCAAGCGCGGTACTATCAATTGGTATATCTTGAGGTACCAAATAGCGAGCTCGGAGATCTTTTCGTTGGTCAAGCTCTGCTTGTGTTGTAGTCAGGGGCCTGACTACTCGGGTGATCGCGACCTTCGCTTCAGTAGCGGGATCCGCCGAGCGGAAGCCAGATTCCACACGAGGGTCTAAGATTAAACGTGGATACGAGTGCAGGAGAGTCGCCGTGTGGGCAGCCTCCAACGGCTGTTTTTGTGCCTCGTCGAGGCGATTGGTAATGACATCACGTTCTCCGCAAGTCGAGATGTCGAGAAATGGACACGGTGTCCGCAAGGCTCGAGCAGGGCTCACATCGCGCCGTTACCGCACCTCGCCCTCCACGTCTTTCCATGATGGGAAAAGAGTATCCGACTCGCAAACAACTTCCTCCAAATCCTCGACGAGGTAATCCGTAGCCCGTGGTGGGCGCGGTGTGCGGCGCTTGGTAACCGAGAGTTTGGGATGTACTTTCTTTGAAGCCGCGGACGTGCTGTGCGAAGTTGCACCGCGTTACAGAAGAAGAGCTCTATCTCTGAATGCTCTCGAAACCAGCGAGGCTGGGTGTTTTTCGAGTCATAGACACAGGAACCACTGAGCAGAGAATGTTTTACGATGGTCTTGGGGACGAAACGGTGTCTCAGACGCTTAATAGTTTACAAAATGATAACAATCAAAATATCAGTTTAAGTATTTTAATTTTTTAAATGATAAGAAAATAAGTGAGCAACATTAAAAGCTACCAATGTTTACAATTTTATAGTAAGTTGCGCATCAGGCGGTATTGCTACTTTTAAAGCTAAAAATTACCCAGACTGTGGATTTTACCAATAATATATACCAAAATTGGTACGGTCAGTAGGTACTATCATCTAGACGGTGGATACTACAGATGCTGAATACCTTCTGGTAGATACCAAGAATACCATGGATTGTATTGCAAAGCCACTTTTCCTATTTACATTCGAGTTTTAGTTGATTACTGGTACTAAGCTCAATAAGCGCTACGTACCAACCAACATAACTTTTTGCCTTAGATACTGAAGTCAGACCACTGTTCAACTGTACTTGATTGAACCCTTTCCTCAAATTTTATAGACCTGCTATCCTGTAACACAGTCAACTGCGTTCCTACTACATTTTGTACCTGTCATATTTGGATGTGAAAAATCGTGGACTGATATTCAATATCAATGTATGGAGGAAGGATACAATACAGAACGCCTTCGGGCGAAAATCCAATTTATCGTTATTCACACATGATACTGTAAAACTTCATTCTACGTGCTTGGGCTTTCGACCGTTGAGTCGATTCCGGCTCACTCTCGTCTGGCTGACAGAACAGCCAGACGAGCGTTTATTGTGCGTGACGCACAACGTCCCGCTTGCACGACAGAGCGATCCATGATGTCAAAGAGCGCAACGCTCACTGTTGCAAATTATTACATCATGTCGTTCGAGTTATAATGCCGTTTTAAGGTTCATATGTAGGCGGTTAAGTTATATAGTAGTTGGAATACTGGTGTCGCAAGTCATGCCATTTGGACCTCTGAGGTATTCCGTTTTGCGTTCTGTATCCCTGAGTAAAGGGCTTTACGTGCACTTCTGTCGCTCAAACGAGATAAAATACCAACAACGCTCGCAAGGACCTCAACCTCACAATGTCGTCTTTGCAACAAAGTGTGAGAATATCAGTCCAATTTTCTTGTACAGTACCTGTACCGTAATATACTTAAGAAGCGTTATTGAATTTGAAGAAGCGCCTCACTAAACTGTGTCTATAGATCTGCTCTACATTGCACCAGTTGTAATTGGATGTTCAAGAACAGAAGTCCGCGACAAGTTGAAACGAACAGAGCCCGGCACACAATCAACCGATTTGTATGTGACGAAGCAGGTGAATAATCTATCACAATTTTAGTATTAAATTATGCAGTAATTTATAAACCACTGATGGATTACGGATTATCAAACCGATTGAAGAAGAAACTTTCGAGTAGAAGCATAGATATGATGTTTTTCCTACAAGAAGTATTATCGCAAATATTGAGCGGTGCCTTTACATAAATAAAGAAACGTCAATATCTCATGCTGGCTTACCAGCCAAATAACTATGTAATTGTAAGTAACTGGTTTCTACAACATTGCAAGAAAAACCTTTCTTTACAGTGACAGTGTGCCCTGCAGTGAGATTATATAACTCATAATTTTTACAAAAGTCGTACCGCAGCACGTACCCCCAACTCATTTTACAATACCATGTTATGAAAAACAGTACATGTAGCCCACATGTTGACAAAACCTGAAACATTCCCTACACACTTTCGAATTTCGAGCTTGACAAACGAGTTCGGACTGTGCCCAAGCTAGAAATTTTGTTTGGTGGCGACGCCCAATTTCAAGAGGATCAACTACTTGCGTCTGCCACTTGCTACTACCAAATCATGACGAATGCCCCAACTGTAGTCGAAAGCTTTGTACCAGCCGCCACCACAGTCGTCGCACCAACCGATGTATTGTCGCGCTACACTCGCTGCAAGGTTCTCCGTGTGACACCGTACGGAGAGACTGCATTATATCAAGACAGCAAATACAAAAAACTTGTTGTGTTGAAGCGCCTCAGTATTGCATTATTGCAGAGAGATGACAAGGGCTCACTTGAAATTGTCAAGGAAAACCCGCTAAATGAACGTGCAGTGATCCAATTACTTGATGATCCGCTCACTGCTCACGCTCCAGGACGCGAATACGTTGTCGAGTATAAACGAGAAGGATTCTTCACAATTGGAGACAATATATTCATTGCCATGGACTTTTGTGCAGGCGGAGACCTCTATGATTACATAACCGCAAAGTCTAGCCGACGACTTCCTGAAGCTGAAGCATTATGGTTGTTTGCTCAAATTGCCAGTGGATTGAACTTTCTCCATGCAATTGGAGTCGCGCACCGCGATTTATCGCTTGAAAATGTACTGCTGAAGGATGGCAATGTAAGAATCTGTGACTTTGGCCTCAGTGCCGACGCCAACCTCTTTTCCACTGATGTGGTGGGCAAGTTCTACTACATGGCACCAGAAGTGACACAAGGGGTTGTGTATGATCCCAAATGTGCCGATATCTGGTCTCTCGGTATACTTCTATTCATAATGCTGACCGGCTCACCTTTGTTTGCTGATGAAGACGCCCGTGCCCCAACTTTTCGCGTGTTAAACAAGTATGGCGTTTGCAAAATATTAGAGCTATGGGGTCTCAAGGAGTATTTCTCCAACTCGACCATAACTTTATTAGCAAGCATGCTGCAAGTGCAACCGTCACGCCGTCTCACCGCGAAGGAATTGGCTCACTGCACTTTGTTGCGTGGCCTCAGCACCTGCGCAAGGTTGTCCAGTGTGGCTTCGACTGCCTAGGCAGTTAGAAATAGATCGCCTCGCGCTTGTGGCAAGTGTAGTATCCACATATAAATTATGGTATTTATTGTAACGTGTACCCTAAAACTTTCATTTTTGGTCTAACCTCGAAACTCAGAGCTTTCAACTAAACTTTCCTGGATATTTCTTGCAAATTAGACGAAACCAAGTCAGCGATCGTTGATGTGAAGCAAGGGCCTTGCCAAGAATTTAATATCATGATGAAATTGCATCTTGCACTTGGGCCTTGTTACGGTTCTTAAAAAGCTGATTTCCTTTCATCAAATCACAAAAAGATTGCGACGAAAACTAAGAGAATGGAACAATACAAGCATTGAAGCAGATTACGGCTCCGAATACATTGTTTTTAATGTCAGTTCTTTTGCTTTATAAGTTTTAATTCAACTTAGTCTTGTATCAAGTCGTTTAATGAGACGCATATGTTCAGCTACGCCTCGAGCTGGATCTGCAATTGTACTTTCTTTCGTGCGCTGACGTGGATCTCATCACAGTCTCCAAAGGGTCCAATAATTAGCACAATATAGAGTAACCATAGGTATGTTTTTGTGAGTGAGTACTAAATGTAACCTTCTGGTTTAAGCCAGCAATCTTGAAGCCGGCACATGAGATTGCCAGGTAAATCATTAGCTAGTAAATCTCTAAAGTAGCTTCTGGATCAACTGCGTACACGGCTTTATAGCGATCAAAAAGCTTTTGTAATGCAGTCACGTATTCTTCATGATACTTTCTCACATCTTCTCTCGTTGGATGTTCAATCTTTGGAAAAATTAAAGGCGCACCAACCACAGTTACGAGATCGACGTCCGTTCGTGGCAGATGAAAAGCACTTAAACGACCAAAGAAGAGAGTTCCAGGAATCTTAAACTCATTGAGTTTAAGGCGAAAATTCAGCAAATACGGAAAAGTGTAGTACGCATACTCTTCACCAAATGTGTATACTGGATGCACTTTGTACCCATATTGCAACGCAAGTTTAATGAAGCCAAAGCGCTGCTTAATATACACACGATGCTTGCCTCTCACATACAATGTCGCGTCCTCAAACCCACCCGGCATCAAGCATAGATTCTGTCCCGTTTGAAGTACCTTTCGTACAGATGCCTTGGCAGCACTTGTGAATTCCATCCAATTGATTAAATCACGCATAATTGGGAAATAAAACAAATTCTCCGCTACTAACCAACGACAATTAGCATTTTCGAAGCTCATATGGTGCACGCCTCCAAACGACCATCCACACGATAGTACGCCGTGAGGATGAAAGGCAAACAGCGCATGGTCATTAGGTGGTACAAAAGCTGTCACATCGTTCTTTTCAACAGCCTCACACGCAGCAACAGCTAAATCTAGCGTCTCTTTGCTATCTACTTCAACCTTGATTTTCTCTTCAAACACTGTCACGTTTAGACGAAAATACGGATAATGCAAGAAGATATAGCGCATCAGCTGCCGCGCCCATGGCCACTGATGACGTGAAGGCCTCGTAACGTAGTGATATCCCTCGTATACCACAATAAAGCTCAAGTAAAGTTGTACATATTGCGGAACTGGCGTCTCTGCTCGTGTCACAACCCATCGAAGTATACTTGAAATCGATAATATCCAAAGCACGATAAACCCAGCGAGTCCAAAGACCCAAATTCCGCCAATAAATTGCAGCAATATTGTACGTAAGAAACGACCTTGAATTGTCTGTAGCTCTGGGCGAAGATCATTGTTGCCCCACGCTGGCGTTCGACCCGCTGCAGCGTTCCGGAGTGCCATATTAGAAGAACAAGAATACATGAAACTGCAATACTTAATGTGCCTGAAAATTGGTACATGTGGTTCCAGAGAGAGAATATCAGATTACGATGGACCGCTCGGCACGTGCAGCTCAATTAGCCGCATTGGTTACAGGCCGCCGCTATCGGCTGCTTACGATAACTGCCACAGGAATAGCAGTAGCTAGTGCAGCGCAACGTCTTCAAGAGCTTCCACCCTCGGAATCGTTCGCATCGTCAATGCAGCTCTTTGTCGCGGAATTAATGAGCTCACGCATCAGTGCAATGGTTTCGAATAATATGCTTGTCACCCTTGCTTGATGTGTAATCTCTTATGATATATATGTACACAGATTGTGCTACACTGCTTCGTTATGGCCATGTATCATCTTTTTCTTCTCTTAGCACATGTGGCAGTAGGCAAACTGCGGCCACTAGAACTACAGCAGACGAAGGAGACACTCATTCCTTTCGTATTGTTGCGCTGTCAGCTTCTTGTAAGTACTTTGGAACCGAGTGCAGAGGGACGAAGGATGGAGATTGGACTGCTTGTAGTTTGGCTCACTTCACTGGCTGTACTCCGTGCATTGCTGGCATTGACCCAAGCGAGATTTCAGCATTTGGTGACTCGACCTTTGACACAATTACGGGACTTGCACAGCCTTGGTGTAATATTAAGTGGCATCGTTATTCTGAATATTGGATTGGCAGCGACGTGGTCGCGCCTTGGTCTCTTTTCCGATAGAATTGTGCACGTGCCGTGGTTTGAGGCGTCGCTTATGATGCTAAAGACGGTAGAGCTTGGTGTGCAGGTTGGATATCAGAGCTTGGACGTACGTGCAGCCTATTTGTCGGAGGAAGATGAGGCACATTCTCCGGAGAATAGCGAGTTCCATTTACTGCTCTTACAGACTATGCTCTGTGGATGTTACTTGGTACAGCTTGTGCTGTATTATCTTTATGTCATAAGTGTAGACCAATTCCGCGTGAGTCTTTTCGATCTGATTTTGATTCTTAATGTAAAGAATGCGACTATGCGTTTATTAGACAAGGTGAAGCGAGTCAAGTTGTACCACCAGGTTGTCTTGGATCTAGATCATTTGTTTCCAGATGCAACGTCGGATGAGCTTAAGAGTGTAGCTGACGACGTGTGCGCTATTTGCTTGAAGTCTATGTCTACATCCGCCAAGAAGCTGCACTGTGGCCATCTTTTCCACCAATTGTGTCTCCGTCAGTGTCTCCAAAGGGCGTCAGTGAGTGATGTTTTGACCGGCATGGATCCGCTTACTCGCATGGCTAATGGCCTGAGTTTGGAGAGACCTGAAGTGGCTGTTGCCATTGGAACTTCAAGTTCTACTTCCTTACGTTGTCCGATCTGTCGGAAGCAAGTGTGTGGTGGAAAAGGGAATGAACCGGATTCTCTCTCGCGCGATGAGACTCACTCTAACCGGCGTGACACAGGAACGAGAGAATTACAAGGGAATTTAAGCAATCAAGACGCTGTACAACCCCATCCAGTTGTAGGCCCAGGTGCCGTAGCTCCAGTTGAAGTGCTCCGCTTTAGCAGTGAGTTTCAATCGTCATTTACCTTTACTGACGAGGTTCATTGAGTATTATATGGCTAACTTTTGCTATGATCGATATTGTAGCGGCTTTTCTATCTCGATGGGTGCCATTTCCAAACTTCTCATTTGAGATCGTTAGACATCGCAATAGTGAGCGCAATTTTGAGGTGACGCAGGATATGCTTCAGCGAATATGGGAAGTCTTTCCACAGTACACTCGAGATGAGATTTGTGCGGATCTTATGCGAACTCGGTCAGTTGAGCGCACAATGGAGCGCATTTTGAATGGACATCTGGATGAACAGCGACTTGCAATGGGGTTAAACAATAATGATGATCCTGACATGGATGCGAGTGGTTTGTTAGGCGATGCAATGATTGACTTGGGCGAAGATTTTCGATGGAGTCTTTCGACATTGGCGTCAGCTATGTGGGGTACCAATCAGCCATCTCAAACACTTGCTTCTGTGGCATCAGATTTACCAGCAAATGCTCGTCCGCGTGGCGAGTTCACTCCAGAAGTCAACATCAATGCTTCGGCTGAAGGTGGAAACCAGCCTATTGCTCACAATAATTCAGTGTCTTTCACTACGCGTGACTAGCCTCAGCCTAACACCTCGACGCTTTGAGAAATAATTATCTCGGTGATATATTAGTCAATTAGCTAGTCAACAATATGCAAAGGGTCAAGTCTGAAACTGGAGATTAGGCTTAGGAAGTCTACGCAAAGGTAGACAAAAAGTACATTTAATGTGTTTTCTTACATCAATAGTGACCTGTCATTAAATATATCACCCACGTGGCGAAATGACATTACAAGATCCTTAAGTATGACTGAACCGGACGAACTCTTTACGCTAAAGAATCACGTGTGGACTGGTAACTATGCAAACGCGCTGAGCGAGGGATCCATGCTTAATCATCTGGGTGAAGCGCTGCGTAATGAGCGCGACGTATACGTCTATAGAGCGCAATTAGCGCTGGGTAATATCGCGCTTGTGCTCCGAAGCATTCCAGACGGTGGTAACACGCCTATTGCACTGAGCGCTGTGAAACTCTGGGCAACTTATCTTAGCGGTCGAGGTGATAAGGAAATGATTGATCTGACACTCAAGGAATGGCTGGCTGATCCCACAAGTGGTGAAAACACGCATTTGCTGCTGATCGCCGGTCAGATCTTTTCTCGTGAAGGCAAATACTCAGATGCGTTATCGGCGCTGACTCGTGGTGGATCACTCGAGCATATGCTGTACATTGTGCACCTGTATCTTCAAATGGATCGAATAGACTTGGCTCAGAAGATGGTGGCGGAGATGAAGCGCATTGAAGAGGACTCAACGCTCACGCAACTGGCGCACGCATGGTGTCTAACAGTGCAAGGTGGTGACAAGGCTGATGAGGCTACGCTGCACTTTCAAGAGCTAGCTGATAGATTTGGATCCTCCACGCTGTTAATAAATGGTATGGCAGTAGCATTTATGGCACTCAAGAATTACGTTGAGGCGGAGCGCTTGCTACTAGAAGCCATCGGCAATGATTCAACTAACGAAGACACGCTTATTAATTTGATTACAGTCAGTGCACATCTCAGCAAGCCGACTCACCAATATATTGAGCAATTACAAAAGGTGGCACCTTCAAGTTTGTGGCTAACGAAGTATGCATTGCTAGATCGAGAATTTTCCGAATTGGCTGCCACTTATGCGTAAATTAGACATTGACTCAATTGATAAATTGAAAAGAAAGAGGTGACAAGCTTGTGAACATGTATGCATTATGTTTGTTACTTTGACTTGCACGAGCTTTAAGCCTCCAAGTATATTTGTGTTGGTAAGATTGTCGAGGCAATTCGTCACTTAACGTGTCAGCTCCTTGTTCATGAATTTCCGCTTGGCAAAGAATATCCACCATTTGCTTTTCTCTCCATTTGGGAACACTTCGTCTACAAGACGAAAGGCGATTGCTTCACGTAATTGTTTGAGGAAGCCTCGAATGGTTTCTGCAATAAATAGATGATAGGATTATAAAAGCTTCAAAGGCACTTTCATTTGTCAAATAAATCCTACCTGCTTCGTTCGCGCTAGATGGCGCACGCACCAGTCCACCTAGTGGAAAGCTTGAATCACCTGGAATAGCGAATGTGTCCACTGCTGTTTGCTGCAATATGCGCGTGGCTAAATTAACAAATAAATAAAAATGCACCATAAACTTTGTCAACTTTGGTGTAAATGGTGCTGCCAACTACACTTTGTGCTTCTCGCACCGTCTGCCTTGTTATTACATCGGTCCAGCTTCTTTAAGCACAAGTGTACGAAGAGTGTGCCATATATAAGCACGCGGTCGGCGTTGCCCTTGATCTCGAAATTCGTAAAGAGCACGTTAGCGCGAAAAAGCGTTAAAATTTCATCCACAATGTCGTCCTGATCCTCAGGCGCAGGAGGGGCGGGCCCTCGCGCACGTGTTTTGATGGGAAGAATGGCACAGCCACAAGCCTCCTGCGATCGTAATTCATTCAGTGTCGAGTGATACGCCGGCATGCTTAAGTGGTGCGAGGTGAGGAGTGTACTCACGTCAGATATTCAGAAGCAAACTGTTAAACTTAAATTAATTTGCAAAAGTTCCACATAAGGTTTTCTTACAATTCTGCTTTGGATTTTGTTGGAAATCGATATTATATATGTCTAGCAATAAACGAAGGAAGTCGTCACTTCAAGTGAAAAATGCATGTTCGTATCGGCGCTTTAAGCTAGCGCGCATGCGCGATAGATGATGACATATGTGCGCACGGACGTGCTTGCGCTCGTGCCCTGTCACGAGGACAGACGTAATACCAGCACAAATAAGAGAAAACTTTGACTGCTGTCGCGACTTCGCGCTCAGCAGCGGCTTCAGAACACGCTTGGTAAGCGCCCACGACGCATTTCTAACCGAATGCGAGGTATCGTTTCGTAAACTAAATGGGACTAAGCCATACAAGGGACCAGATTTTGTGCGTCCTTACCTTATGCGCTGCCAAATGTATGAGTTTTTTTGCAGAACTAATTGAAAAGAGGACATTGAAATCGACCTGCATGGCCATCTCCTTTGTGAAACGGCTGAGAACTACTATAACAAGCAAAGTAGATACGTTATTGAACTAGATGTCAACGCTCTATTTAGGCATACACCAGCTATTTCGCTGCGTTTAAACTGACGATTGCAGCGACAAAACTGTCCATGCAGGTGATATTTTCTTTGAGTAGCTAAATACTACATCTACGTTGCCGCTGTCAACGACGCATGCGCAGGAAGCAGGCAATAGAACGCAAATGCAACGCTTTGTATGTTGACGTTGACAAAGAAATGCGCCGGCAATGGCTGCGGTGCGACAGCTGGCAGCACTCTTAAACGTCGTGTCTCCTCTATGATGAAAGCTGTATTCATCGCCGTTTCAAAAATGGCACTTGAAATTCTCGGTCTTTGAGATGCGAGGATGGCATTGCACTGGCTGTTCCAATTTGCGACTGCACGTCTACAACTAAGCCGCGAAGTGTCATCATTGAAGGCAGAACATATCAAAGTTGGGTTAAATTCTGCGCGATTTATCACAGTGCGGCCAGATTGATTTTGTTTATTTACGTTGAAGCTGATGCTCGCTGATCTGATGACCAACGCGCACGACGCCTCAAGGATTACCACGCTTCATGATCTCACGCGTATTGGCTAGAAGAATGCAAAAGACTGTCATTGACGTTTAGGAAAATGACAAGAATTTGAAAAGGATCGGAAAGCGCATACGAGGTAAATATTGGAAGCTGACGTCTCATCAAAGTGAATATACAATTAGCGCCAGTCATTGTTTTCGTCATTTAGCTCGTGAGTGGAAGAAAAGTAGACGATTTGTCTGTCCAACATCTCGAAATGATTTTAAGCAGAAAGCGGTAAGAATCCGTGTAGAAGTTTGACATTCTTAAAGAGAAGCTTATCATCCGGATTAAGATAGCGACTTGTTTGGCTGGTAAGCTTTTAAAATCAAACATTGAATTATAATCAGACTCGATCCGTTGTCGGCAAAATTGCATGCAAAGAGACACCAATTACTTTATAAGTCTGAGACCCAAACTAGAAATTATTCATAAATTCTCAGAATACAGCTCATATTCCGTCTAGTAATCAAAACAAGTGTGAGGTTCAAGACAAACAATCCATTTATTTTTCTTGAAAATTCTACGGCAAGCGTACCGACGTTTCCTACGGACCTTCTCGACCTTACAGTTTCCCATTGCTCTCACTCTCATACTGATCCTTTACCTTGGGCAATCCGACCAGACAATGTACGAAGTGAAGAATTTTATCGAATGTCATGCGCCGATGTGCGACGCAATGGCTGAAGGCTATTATGTGTAAAAATAACAAGTTGGTTTTAGAAGCAGACAAAACAAAATGAATATTTAGTAAAGAATACTGTTTATTGAAGACTGATAGTCTTTACTCCTACATTTATGAATCCAAGTTGCGACAACAGAACCTTTCAAAGTCCTAGCAACAAGAATATTGAAATATCCTGAAAAGAATGCAAACACATCATGGGTTCTGTGTAGGCTCTTCGAAGCCATACTACAATTCCACTTTACGAGCGAGTGTGGTTATTGGTGAGGGCAGAAAGCGTTTCGTTGTTCATTTGTCTACTTAAATTCGATCAAAGCACATTAATCAAACTCCGTCATAACCGCGCTGTAAAGCGCAGATCTCGATCCAAAATAGTGGCCACGAGCAAGCCATATTGGCGAAATCTTTGTCTTGGTTCGGCAAATGGCTCGTTTACAACAGCAAGATGAGCCACCTACCTTTCTTGGTCCATCAATGCGACAACGCCGGCATTACTAAGCACAGCTTTTGAAAGATCAAAACCAAAGCTCGTTGCCTTGGTCAACCGAGACTATAGCACAATCGGCAGACTGACCAAGGGCACCGCCATATACGGTGGGAATCGAATCTATTGACATTTCTCACATGCGCAGAAATACCCCTACAAAGCGATGTCTAAGCCGTATATCTGTAGCAAAATGGCCTGTCAGGTGCCTCGTATAGTATTCTGCTCACGGCTCTTGTCGATAGTTATCACCACACCTTGAATGGCGTGTGGTTCAGCTCGGTATTCAGCAAGTTTTCAAAACGAGAAGCGGTGCATTAGTGCATCAAACGCTTCGAAAGAACAAATTTATTTGCGTTGCTTCCTAAAGTATTCAGCGTCGAAACACATATTGAGTCTGATTTGCACGCTGCACATACCTCTTTGGCTTTGCGCGACGTCCCCATCGCAAAATTCGACACCGGATAGTCGAGATGGCGCGGAAGCGCATCCAGTACCACATAAAGCCGACTTGCACTAAACCTCACCTAGTGAGTTTGGCAAAGACGGATAGTCATCTTGCCATCCCCTCCGAGAGATGCAGTGGTGACAACGCTGTGCAACTTGACACATAGCCTGTATAAATCGCACATAAATCTTGGCAGCGCAGGTGCATGTTGATCTTGACAAATAAAATATTTCATAGCAAAAAGTCTTTGTCGTGAATAGCATAGTCCTCCCTGCAAGCTTATGCTGGCGAGAGGCAAACGCGATGACGCTCCATACCATATTACCATTTGCTTAACGTGGAGCACATCTTATGACAGCTGCCAAATCATCTGAGACGACACGAAATAGCCAGGTTTATCTAAAAGGGCCAGAGTTGTGGCTCAAATATGGCTTTCTTTCATCACTTTGAAGTCCGCATTTTATGCTGCATTTTAACGAAATCTAACATCCATTTCATGGTGAGCGCTGATAACTGTCGTGATACGCACTACGCTTGTGTAATAGCTGGCCAGATCATCTCAATTCCATAAACACTCTTGGGGTAGTGGCACTGGCTAATTCAGGAAAGCCTACATGATCGCGAAATCTGCCCGCAGACCATGCTTTACAATGAAATCTCGAAGAAATGAAATTGTCGCCGAGAACACACTTGTAAATTTCGGTAGATAGTTTGTTTAGGCGACACACTTGAATCCTGCTGTCAAGTAATTTATGGAGGATCTCTTCATCCAATTAATCAATACCGCGCGTTTATGGAGGGATGATCGTCCGAATAGCTTTGCATGTGCCGTGATGCGGCGTAGATAGCTGCACCATCAGACGAATGAGCGTCGCTGGTGCATTTAACAGACCCTGGACATTGCCAGCAAATCTAAAGACTTTGCTCAAAGTGTTTTCCGCAGTAAGAGGGGTATTGTTGTCGCTCATGATCAATTTGTAGTAACCATCGACTGGGTCAGGAACAGTCTGTAGTAACCATCAACTGGGTTAAGAACAGTTTGTAGTCACCATCAATTGAGTCAAGAACAGAGAGCAAGATGCTGTAAGCTATCATTATTCTATTGTGAGGTTTTACTATGAGGCGGGTTCTTGTCAACTTAGCGGCTGACATTAGCCTGCACAATTCGTCACTTATCACTCGCCTTCCAGACTAAAAATCAGCGTCGAGCGGGAGACATAATTCTGCCACTAAACTCACTTCGTGCTTTACGCATGAGAAAGTGTCAATAACTCCATATTATTATTATTTTGATATGAGTTATCGATGTTGAATACAGCGTTATTTACGGAGTTCAACACGTGCGGTGGGTCTAGTTGTACTATTCTTCAGTAAAACTTAAAGAAATCGGCTAACTCTTTAAGGTATCTTTCCTGCTTTTCGCGCTGTAGCAGACTCATCCATGACGGAAGATGCACTCAGCTCCTTTTCTAGAAATTGCCAACCTGGTGATACCAGCGTCTTGTGATTTGTTCCGTGGGATAGTTTCTTCAGCTTAACTAGAGCTCCTACTTTACTTCGTTTTATCTTTTTCACCGATATTGATTCCCGAAGATCTTAGACAGCAAATAAGTAATAGCACACCATCGTTTTATCCTTTTCACCGATTGTGATTCCTGAAGATCTGATACAACAAAATCCTTGTCATTAGAAATGCACTGTCGAGACCGCGACAAAAGCTCGCTATCTCCCATTTTGTCTAGAGGTTGCCGTGTGATGCCGATTACATAGTTCAAGGATCATCTCACTATCGTTGCATACTGTCTCGAAGAATACCACAGCATCGGCCAAGGTAACTGCTGCAAGCTTGAATAGGGTTCAGCTTCCTATCAGGGGTACCGTAGTAGTATTAAGTGGGGAGCTCCAAACGATTTCAATTTCGAGTAATCCATGGCTCATGGATCTCCAGCCTCGCCATATTAAGGCTGAGATTGTATGCTGAGTCCTGGTTTATGAGCAAAAGTTGTTCGACGCGGTCAACGACTTAAACCTTATGGGGAGGGTAGGTCAAAATCATCTTCAATACTCTAACCATTGCTTCCGCCGGAAAACATTGTAACGGAACAAGTATTTGTATTCTTGGCAAACGTTGCACGTATCTATT
The DNA here is from genome assembly GCF_900000015.1 of Plasmopara halstedii. Lineage (NCBI taxonomy): Eukaryota > Oomycota > Peronosporomycetes > Peronosporales > Peronosporaceae > Plasmopara > Plasmopara halstedii. The sequence continues at coordinate 1,175,004 of NW_020187183.1, read as the reverse complement.
GGTTGAAAAGTAGTGCTGCCAGCGACGTTCATTCGCTGGTGACACAGTTAATCCGGCCACATCACAGTAGCGCACTGCGATATATTCACCCATAGTTGTGAACAGCAGAGGAAGTCGGGTGTGAATATTCATCTTTTTAAAGTTAGCTGATTGCGATCCGCTGCTTAAGTATAAAACGAGGAATACGATCTTAACCAGTATTCTTCGTTGCAAAAGATCTACGGCAGCCTTGCTACACTTGGTAGCACTTGTAGTCAATCGACACCTGAGTCGTTACGACTGGCCCTCTTCGAGGATGAAAAAGTTCTCTTTCTTCCCCCAGGGCATGCCGGACGGGCTTAAAAGGATCATGTCTCCACTTGGCCTCGAGGATGTGCTACACCTCGCTTTGCAAGGATCAACGCGCGTCTAGAGGCGTTTACAAGATGTGAAAATGCTGTGTTAAAACACCCGCCGCAAAAGATGTCGACGTCGGCCGCGTCCATGACGCCACCGTCGACGACGAATGACTCTCCCATCCGACCCAAGCCGCTCACGGTGGAAGTTGAGACCTTCGAGCGCAAGGATGGAGAGAATCTTCTGCTTTGGTTGAGCGAAGTCAAGATTGCTATGGCGTCCGCCATGCTCCTGATCGAGCAATAGCGCGCGGCGCTAGCTATCCTTAAGCTCGGGGATTGAGCGCGAGAATGGACACTGATGTGCAGCATTTCGGCCGAAACAGCGTTTCCCCCCTGGACGCAGCTGAAGCTGCAGCTTTCACAAGTTTTCTTGCACCCAAACAGGTTATATCGCGTTTCCTTGCCGCCCGTCAGGGCAAGAAGGAATTAGTGGACTTTGTCCAAGATTTGCGTACTCTCATTGCCGGCGTGATCTGGGTAGTTCTTCTATGCATCCTTGAGCTAACGAGATCCAAACGCGATCACCCAATCTCGCCCCTCGGCTTCTGCTTGCAGCAGTGCACAGCCGATGGCAAAGTGCGAAGCGTCACAGACGACACTGGAAGGGCAATAATGGTCTGGCAGCACCAGTCTGGTGCATGAAGGAGGCTATTTTTGACCCCGTCAGAGGCCTCCCGGTGATAGGTGTTCCAACATCATTCTTCAATCTTTGTGCAAGTAATTCGCGACGCCAAGCCACATGCGCAAGTCTTTTTGGATCTTCGGAATCGGCCAGTTCACAGTGGCCTCGACCTTAGCGGGATACAATCGAAGGTAATGAAGCATTCTAACAATGGGATTTCTTTGGCGCCGAAGATGCACTTGTCCGCATTAGCATACAGCTTCTTTGTGCGCATGCACTCGAGCTCCGCACTTAATCGGACGATGTGGTTCTCTTCATCTGTCCTCCCGTACTCCGCACGACTGTGGACGAAGATGTCATCGATGTATGTCTGCGCATACGCCCGGTGGGGCCTGAACAGACACGTCACAAGACGATCAAATTTTGCTGGTGTATTTGACAGCCCTTGAGGCATCGCCAGCCACCCCCAGAGTATGCCGCTCGGAGTACTCACCGCTGTCAGCGGATTATCAATCGCTCTCATGAGAAATTGGTAATAAGCATCGACGAAGTCGAGTGCACTGTACTTTGTATATCCAACCATGTTGTACTCGAGAGCATCCTTCCTAGAAATCGACGTATGTGTCGGAATGTGGTCGCGTTGAGCTTATTGCAAGTGTGAACGTTACGTCACTTGTCGTTCGGCTTCCGGGCGCAAAACGTGGGTGTCGAATGGAAAGACTTGCTCTCACGCACCATTGCTGCTTAGTGCTTCGCACGAAAAAAGGCGTCAATGACGTCGCACTGCTCCTTGAACAGGGTCATCGATATGGTAAAAAGTATTTGGTTCCCGGAACCAGATCAACCTCATGACGCACACCTCGGTCCGGAGGTTGGACCGACGGCGTGTCTTTGAAGACGACGTCTTAAAATTCCTTCACCAAGGGCTAGTACGGATCCGATGGATTCTTCAGGATAAAAAATCCACTCCATGCGCTCAACACCCTCTTTATGTCCTCCTGGACAGCTTCATGCAGTTGCGGCGACAAATTGATTTCCTCTTCCGGTCGTAAAATGACCACATCGGCTAAGTCGCCTGCCTTCAAGGCACCGTCGAACTCTTCGAAGGACATTTCGTTCAGCTCAAGAAGAGTATCAACCGCGGGGATAGCCTCGAGGGTGATGTCGCCGTTTCCCTCTCGTGTCATACGGTTAACGAGGGTGTATAGTTGTGCGCCATCGTCTAGGGTAAACTCATCTAGGTACACCCGGTGTCGCGTAGCTAGTATACAGCGTCGCCGTCGCCCCTTTACGGTGGTTGTACGTCTCGGCAAAACCAATGGGAACACGCACTCAGAGTCGTCCAGTGTTAGCCCCACTTCCTACTCCACCGAAGCCTTGATGTTATCATCAACATCCGACGAAGAGCTGCTAGTTCCGGATTATTAGTTAGGTGGATTACGTGCCACTCCACACGCATCTGAAGGGCCTTGGCCAAGATGCCTCGGACCTCGTCCGATTATGCCACTCGTGGCATGCAACAACTGCTATAAAACGTGAGCAGTGCTCGATGGATTACGTGCCACTCCACGTGCATCTTTGGGGCTTCGCCTTCGATGTCTTCGCCCTTGGCCGACCATGCCACGCATGGCATGCAGCGACCGCTCCAATACTTGCGCAGCGCTCAGTGGGTTACGTGCCACTCCACGTTCAGCCCGCCAGCCATGCTCGGGACTCCTGTCCGACACACCTTTGGTCACCAAACTTGGATACTCCAATATCCAGCACGTTGACCAGTGTTCGCGCCATTAGCGGTTTTGCCTTCTCGCAGAGGTGGGTATATGACTCATCAAAGCCCCACCAGTTTACGTGCGCGTACCGCCCAAGGTCTATGACCTTCAGTCTATCCATGGCTCCTGGTGTTCCAATGATACCGTACCAAGGATGAGACCATAATTTGAATCCATGGATAAGACTAGACAGCGTTGCACGATATCAAAGACAAGGAAATTGATACCGAGGTCCACAGGGACCTTCGACACTGTGACGCGTGTCTCGTCGCTAAGCAAACAGTGACGATGTCACTCAACCTCGCCTAAAGCGCCTCAGTATACAGCTGACTTCGTTCAATATGGAGCGTCGAGCATAATTGCCCGAAACCCCGGAGTTGATCAGGATCTTCCATGGCATCTCAAAGCACTTCACGGTCGCTTCCACGACCAGCAATCCCGGCTTGCATATACGCTCCATGTTCAAGAGCACGGAGCTCTTTGGTGATCGGCCCTACCTCCTTAAGGTTCAACAGATTCTAATTTTTCCCGAGTAGGCCTCTTTGCACCTACTGGGTGTTATCGTTTCCCCGCAACAAACCAGACGACTGGAGAAGCGGGACGTCGGCTCGATGAACCTTGACGCGCTTTGCGCAGGGGACAGCCAGTCCGAAGGTGACGGGTTTCTCCACAGGCAAAATACCGTCGTGTGTTCAAACGCTTCTCGGCAGCTCGGAGCTCTGCCTGCTCGATCTCAGTATAGCTGATATCCTCAGGCATGCTTGACAAGCTGCTTGGGTGTGAATTCCAACCAGGTCGTGCCGACTTAAAGTTATTCAAGTTAATTCGGCAATCAATGCCACATTCACCGCTTCCTTAAAAGAAGACGGGTGCACACGGAAGACTTTCATTCTGGTCACGCCAGTACGGAGGCCCTCCATAAAGACGATCACTGTGACCGCCTCGGGAAGAGGATCAGCTGCCATAACAAGATATTACTTGCGATAAAGTATGCACTGGTCAAGTTCCACGCTCACCTGCCCGACTTCAATCTGCTCGTAATCTCTACAGATCATGCGTCACCTCGCGCTGCGCCTCCATTGCCTCACGTATCGCCAGGTGGCTTTCATTATTTGTAAAAAAAAACTTCGAGGTGAAGTTTAAATCAGAAAAGTAGAATGCTTTGGTTGATGCGTTGTCACGCAGACCAGATTATGAGCTTGCTCTTGTCACGACGGGGACGTCGTCAGTAACGGATTTGACCAGCTTCGCATACGCGGGTGATGGTATGTGCGTAGCGCTGCTGCAGGCTCTTGAAAAAGGATTATGAAAACTCGGACAAGAAATTGTCGTCGAGACTGCGTGTATGTTTACACCGAAATTCGTTGAATATCGAGTTGCTGTTCTATAGCGCCGACTCGACGGATACGCCCCGAATTGTGGTACCTCATGATGAGGATTTGAAATACTGCATCCTCTATGAGGCTCACGACACGCCACTCAGTGGTCATCTCGGTCGTGAGAAAACGTACAATTCTGTGAGTCACCGCTATTGGTGGCCCAAGTTGTACAAATGGACGAGCACCTATGTGCGCACGTGTGAGACGTGTCAACCGGTAAAACCCTCTCCAAATACGGCTGGTCGCTGGCCAGCTTACCGGTACCCTCTGGGTGCTGGCAGTCCATGAGTTTGGCTTTTGTATTTGGCATGCCGAAAGATTCGGCGGGCAACACGGGTGTCGTTCTATTCGTCGACCGGTTGAACAAGATGGCTCATTTGGAGGCGGTGCCAGACACCATTAACGGAGTCGGTACAGCAACGCTATTTGAAGATCGTGTTACCGACAACACGGACTCCCAGAGTCGATTGTCTCTGATAGAGACCCCCGTTTCACGGGAAAATTTTGGTCGACCATCTTTGAGGTGTTCGGCACCAAGTTAGATATGTCGACAGCGGATCATCTGCAGACCGATGGTCAAACCAGAAGGGTGAATCGCGTCATCGAAGACGTTCTTCGCAGCGTCTGCGCTGAGATGCCGAAGTGCTGGAGCGACATGTTGCCACCCGCAGAGTTTGCACTGAACAATGCAGTGCGTTCGTCAACCGGCTACACGCCGTTCTATGTGAGCTGGCTGATTCACCCTCGCGTCCCGCTGACACCGCCATCCCACGGCTCAGGGCTTGGTGGGGGAGGAATAGCCGAACGGCTAGCCGATGTCAGCCCCCTCATCATCCGTAAAGAAGTCGATGACTTCTTGTCTACCAGACTGAGTGGCCTACGACACGTTCGCAATGCGATGGTTGAAAGCCAAGACCTGCGGAAACAATATGCAGATAAAAAAGGGAGAGGCAAAGGTAAAGCTTCAGGGTCGGAGACCTTGTTTTATTAAATTAAAAACAAAACTGCCTACACATGCAGCATCTGCTATCTTACGGACGAAGCTTCGTCCACGGTTTATCGGACTGTTTAAGGTGGTGGCCAAACGGGGCCTGGCATACACGCTGAACCTTCCGAAACGGATGCGCATCCACCCGGTGTGTTACGCGGGCTTGCTCAAGCCGTATCGGGATCCGGCGCAAGTGAATGCGGAAGCGTTGGCGCTGGAGCGGATTCCACAGGCCCGCGGCAACCCAGAAGTTGAACCAGCAACTGGTTCTGAGCACGGAGTGCAAAACCTCCATTTCCAATGGAGCCAAGTGCCCCACCGTTGCCTGCAGCGATGCATTCGCCTGCTCCACGGCTAGGAGTCGCTCCGATAGAGAGCAGAGGTCCTCAAGGCGATGCAGCCGGCGCACGACGTGTTTAAATCGTCAAGAGCATCCGCACAGCGATATACTACTTCAGCATAACGCTTAGCGGGGCTCAGAACACGAAGGACCTTGTCCTCAAGGGCTCGGAGAGCATCACGAGTCACCGGACGGCGGTAGACCCGGTCGTCACCGCCCGCCACCGACCTTTCTCGATGAGAACGGTGACGTCTG
>NW_020187183.1:1143174-1169243 GCF_900000015.1 Plasmopara halstedii | reverse complement strand
CGTCACCAGGGTCAGACCCAATATCTTGTGAAGTGGCGGGGATATCCCGACTCCGAAAACTTGTGGGAGTTCGAGGCGCCACTTCAGCAAGATTGCCCAGTCGCCGTGAACGCTTTTGATCAGAAAGACTAGGACGTCCCGCGTCATCAGTAGCCAGGGAAGTAGCAGGCCATGAGCTGAGCTCAAGCAGTGGCACTGAGCTCTTGCGGTCGAAGACACAAAGCTCGCGGGACCATTAGGGGTTGTGAACCCATACGTCGCAGGGCGACAATCCGAAGAAACTCGACGGCGTGCCTTGAGTTTGGCAAACTCAAATGGAGGTGTCGCTCCACACGAACGTCCACTTTCTCGTGGCTCAACTGCAGGTTATGCAGTGAGGAAAATTTCCGGTGCCGTTGCACCCATCGCTCAAAGAGCGCTTCGTGATCTGTAGTGCTTTCGCCAAGGCGAGCACTACAGGTATTGTTCGCATTGCGGGTACACGAGAGTCACCTCGTTGAGCACTTAGACGAGTGCGATAAACGTTTAACGGATTTTTTCGTGGGAAAAAGAAACGAGCTCGAAAAGCTTTCCGTGTGGCAAGTCCATCATCCGTTCTGGCCGGGGACTCGATGATGTGGACGCGTAACGATCGAGTTACCGCGTCCTTCCGGGATCCGCAGGGCGGAAGCCATATTCCACACGAGGGTCAATGACCGACCGTGGATAGGCGCGCTTTAGAGCCGCCTTATGGGCAGCTTCAAGCTGCCGCCTCTCTTTCCCGTCGAGGTCGTTGGTGATTACACCACGTTCCTCAGTTGACGAGAAGTCAGGGAACGGACAGGGTTCGCAAGGCGCAAGCAGGGCTCGTATCACGCTGCTGGTGCAGCTTGCCTTCCTCGTCATCGCATGCGGGATAAGAGGTGTCAGACTCATAGTCGACCACATACTCAACGAGGTCACTCGGCACTGAAAGCGTGCGCGGAGCGCGACGTTTGTGCTCATCGAGCCTAGGGTATACACGTGCCGCGGACGCACTTTCCGACATCGCACTGCCTGCGGGGGACGAAGTTGGGCTCTACCCGTGCTCGCTGTCAGAACCAGCGAGACTTGATGATTTTCGTGTCGTGGACATAGAGCTCATTGAGCAAGAAAGTTGTCAAATTCCAAGTTGCCATGTCTAACGGAGAGGCGAGTCTCGTTGAGGCAATAATCGATTGGAGCTGGGAGTAACGGGGTTACACGAACCCCTGATAACAGGGGTGTGTGTCACACGAAATGTGCATGGTGTGACCACAACCAAACAAGAATACGGTTCGGGGCTAGGTAGCCAGTAGTTATGCATGTATTTAGATTTACTATATATATTTAGTATTTTTAGGAGATCTTAACTTTTAGAATCAGGATAAATAAATAAATAAATAAATAAAATCAGTTTGGAATCTAAAGCAAAGAGTCGATTAGCCTTGAAAAGGCAATAATTACTTTTGGAGTAAGCGGATTGCGATTCGCTAACTCATACTCGGTTCTTGTAAAGAACAAAAGGTCGGGAACCTAAAGTACACCTTCCCAAGCGTTTTCCTACGGCAGCCCCGCTGCAGTTTATGAATAGAAGTGTTCTTTTGCCTCGGTAAGGCTTTAGTACTCAGAAGTAGCGGATAGCAATCCCCTACACTTGTACTGGTTCTTGGAAAAATGTAAGGTCGGTTACCTTAGTTTAGCTTGCTCTAAGCAAAGAGCTACGGCAGCCCCGCTGCATATATCACCAGCGCATTTCATAGTTGATAAACGCCTTCTAACGACCGATGACCACTTTAAGCCTCTAAGTCCGATTTTATTTATCACTTGGGGACGACAAAAGTCAGAGGCTCATTAAGTGACTCCTTTTTCTCCCTCGGATAGATAGGAGAACAATATATGCTCTATCCTCAGAAATGTTACAGATCTTTTCAGACTCGGTCGTCGAAATATCGGCAAGTGATACCTGATGCAACGAAGTTGTCTTATACCTATGAGTCCGCGTATAAGTTCAAGATCGAGGTCTTTTAAATGACTACGTTCACTTCTGCTTAATTAAGTATCCTATGTGTAATTTAATGATAAATGAATCTGTTCCACTATTTTTGAATAAATACAATTAAATGCATTGTATGGTATGAGCGTCCCCTCCCGCATCGAAATACTTAATCATTAGGTAATGTATAAATACACCATTACAGGGTACGGGGAGATTATGTAATCTTTCTTCATATAGAAATTGATTCTTTTGTATTAGATCTCGCAGTTACGCGACTGGACAAGTCCCTTTATTGATTTGCCAGCAACCCATTCATAGACGTGACGCTGCATAACGACAAAACTGAGAATGTTGCTAGAAAAATATTCTATTACAAAGGGCAACTGTATTAAAGTAAACTTGTTAATATATATATATAAGTCTATCGTGTACAATCACAGAGTAATAGCACAAAAATGATCCAAGAATGGTAGATTGGTCAATCAGGTGTTTGTTCAGTCATCAAATTGTTCCTCTTAATCTTAAAGTCTATTCTAAATATCTCGTATATTACATCTAAGGGGTTTGAGATATAATTAGTAATCGACAAAATTTTTGCCTGATTATGTCTAGCACACCAGCAAGTCAGACAAGATGTGATGTCGCGCTGCACTTTCACATTCCCAATAATATCGCAAAGTTTCGAGTATACCAGCCGTCAGACTATTTCGAAGAAGAGTGCATCCAGTGGTCTGAACTTTTGTTGACCACTTTTGTTTACCTATACGAACAAGGCACATCATTTTGCCTGTGAAGACAAAGCTTAGCAAAGGAATTATGGGTGGTGTATACACTCGCGTGTTAAATGTCGCGTCATTGCGACCTGGTGATCATGTTTGTATTTGGGACTATAGTCGTTGGCCCATATCGTATCAGCACCATGGTATCGTATGGACATCAGGTTCTACTATCGCTGAGATTCGGGTATGCCACGTCTGGAGTCCGCTTGAAGGCTATCAGGAGGCACAAGCCGACTCGTGCTTTCGAATTTCGACTTTAGAAGAATTTCTTTATGGACGTAATCAAAAGCATTTGCGTCTTGTCGAGTACAATACTTCAGGACTTCGCGAAGTGCTGTCTAGGTGGGGTGAAGTACATCTTAGTAAAGCTGATTTACCCGAAGTTGTCTTGGCACGTTGTAAATTCTTACTGGGCTTGGGTCGAGGAGATTTTAATATTTTTACTCAAAATTGCGAACATGCAGCTCATTGGTGTATGACGGGGGAACAATGGTGCAAGCAAACACTTACAAAAGTTAAGGGTCGTGTACCATTTGAAAAAAGACTTGCGAAAGAAGATGTGGATGCACTTGTGAAAGAAGTGGAAGAGATCAAGGCAATCTCTCGCGCTGTAGTTAATAATGTGCTAAAACTATCAGGCTCAAGCGTGTTTCTTAGAGTGCAAGGGGGTCTTTACGTACGAGTTCAAGCCGACAAAACGGTGAGTATTGTACCGCAGGGAGACGATCCAACAACGTGTGGACGGACAGCTTTTCGTCTTGAGTGTTACGCGAGGGGCTACAATAGCATTCGCGTTCGATTTTATCATGAGGATACAGGTTGTTATATGTTTAGTCGATCGACATTTAGCTGCTTTCGTGATCTTAGGATGAAAGAGCCAATTGCTGTACGTGGAAAGTCGGGCCTTACATGGGAGTACTCGACTCTGGGATACCTACGAAGTATGAATCAGCACAGACGATACGTGGGTGCACGGGACGACGGCGTGTTGTTGGACGTGAGCATGCGTGGAGATGCTGTTCGATTTGAGTTTGTGGCTTGTGAAGGATCTGCTGAGCTGTACACACCACCAGATATCAACCAGGTCACGCGCACATACAATCATGAAAAGACGATTCAGTATACCGAATCACAGAGCATGCGGGACTACAAGGCTGCCGAACTTGACAAAATGTCGCCTATGTCGTCCAGTGCAATTCCCACGACGGAAAGGGGAGCAGCACTTGCCGTTATACCGGCTCTAGTCGATTCCGTATGATGAAATATCAAAGTCTAAGATACCTCGCTACCAAGGCGAACAATGAATCAATGCTTGTATATGGTATTGGCGATACCTTCAAAGATTGGTCATCGGAGCAAGTGAGACTCTATCAAGTCGTGGTTTTTATATTCTGATCCAATTATCTTCAAAATAATTGGGAGGATGTTCGGTAGAACTCAATTGGACATGTACACGCGCAGCTTACAACAGCCACTATTATTTATCTTTCATTTTACTAAAGGATTAGTTTTGTGCTACGATGTTCTTGTAATGAGCTTGTCCGAGTGTAGTACTCTTACTGTGCATGTAATATCCTATTAATTTTGAAGGCTGATTTATGAAGTCGCATCGAAGTCAAAGTCGCTTGCAGCCTCTTCTCCATGATGTTTGTCCTTTGCTTAATTGTGAGATGTCATTTCTGTACCCACTAGGTTGCGAAAGAAAGACACTCAAGCGGCAACAGCGGAGGAGATTTTCATCAAGTTTGATGGTTTGTTACCCAGGACTAAAACAATTCGATGAGAGAAATTTGGAAAAATTAAGGCTCCATAATTTATTACGCTTTCAGGGCGACAAGCACGTCTGGAAAGTGGACGATGGACATCATACTGATGAGGTGGTATCATAAAAACGTGTGGAAGCTTAGCGTTTCGGCTTGGTTAAGTACTATAAATGCGTTTCAGAAGCCATTTACCCTGAAGAATTGGGTCGTTCTCTGTTTAGTCGGTAAACGTTAGCATTTTAAAGACTTGCGTATGATTTGTCAACAAGGCACATCTGGTATGTGCTGGGACTAAATTACTGCAGGGCCATGAATGAGGCAGCACCATCGATGTATTGACATTTGTGACTATAGCCTTTTGGTTGACTTGAGTCTGCGGAGCAATGCGTCGTATGTTAGATCCGTGCTGTTCATGTCTTTGAAGTCCATCGCCACGAGAGCGTTTATATCGCCAAGCTTGCAATCACGCCAGCAAAGTAGAGAATTAAGCTACCGGAACCCGCACGCTAGGGTCAAGCTCTCAAGCGCGGGATGTTGATAGCTATCAGACCCACTTTAGGATCGGGTTCCGTACCCCTCCTCACATTATGGGGTCGATTCGGTCAGTGGATCACACACCCAATTGGATGGTTGGCAGGGCGGTGGGGGTGATTACTCGTCCATTTTAGTGACCTATCCCCGGCGTCCTTAATTCGGATCCTATGGGTATCAAACCAGGTACCTTCCGGTCCCAAACCAAGCTACAAACCACTTGATCCAGGGATACGTGTAAGGATGATGGTCGCAGGTCACGTGTCCTGCGAAACTTGGAGTCCCATCACTCTGATATCAAACTCACCGTACTTCACCACGGTATTGGATCACGGTACCGTTGAGCTTCGCCATGACCAAAGGACATTTGCTTCGTACGCAGAACATGCTTGTTGCAGTTTCTACTGCTCCTTATTATGAAGCACTAATTGTTTGCATGCAAACACTTGGCTCTGTTACCTTGGTGTCGAATTCAACTTTTCGCTCTAGCGCTTAAGCTTTTGTTTCATATCGTTGGCTCGTCAGTACAGTTGCCTATACAGTAGCAAACAACTTGTCACGAGATGCACAATATTGGTTGTTTAGAATAAATATAATATCAAAAATTCTTACCTGATCAACTTCTTGCATACTTTATAAAAGGGCGACATTGTATATCGTCTCCTTGACACGCCTGACATACCGGTGTTTGTATAAAAATGATGACAGGCAAGTTAAGAAATAGTATACCCAGGAAAAGTCTTGACGGCGCAGGTGTCGCTGACACAAGAAATGAACCATTTTGATCAGAATGTTGACAAATATCGCAATACCAGTATGTCTGAAAGCCTACTGAAGAAGGCCTCAAATGAAACTCACACCAATGAATTGCTAAACGCTGCCGTACACAATAGCATCGTCTACGCTCGATGTCACTGCTAGAAAGTCTGACCCGCTCCCGGCACAAAATCCACTGTTTCCATAAAAACATCAGCGAACGTTGTCGAGGTTGTTTGGCCTTAGATTGAATGTGTCTATTGCGGACACATCACAGATCACTATCAAAAGGAACTCTTTTGTCGTGTGCTTTAGGCTATCCCCACAGCACATGCATAGAGCAACGGCGGTACCGGAGGGATATACTTAACTCATGGTGCTTGCTAAACAGCGCACTTCATGTCGCCTCATAATTCATGTCACATCTTATCAGTGGTCTGAGAACCTTCTGTGTCTTCTTGACAGCTCCCCGAAGTGGTTCGGTTTTGGAGGGAGAGGTTATCTATATTCATCGACTTACTGATTTCTACGCAGTTCGGCTACACTTCATAGCAGAATTTATCAAAATATATCTCAAAGAGATTCAGCATCATGCGCCAAATGCGCAAAGCTTTGCCGGGAAGCTCGGACATGCGATAAAGAGCATGCAGATGTCAAATATAGGGATATCAATTGGGTGATAGTGCTTTATTATATGCCACCACTCTACCTACAATTGCGGTGTCAGCAGTCTTTGAAACGATTATTTACCTTTGCTACTTCAGCTCTTTACAATCTGAGCTACGATGCGGCTCATGATAACTCTTAACAAACGCGATTGCATCCGTTTTCTAAGCGAGCTAACGAGGATTCCTCTTGTGGGGATTCTTCTTATGAGTCACCCGGACGCGAAGTGTGTTGTTGCAGATAAAGCGTCAAAAGTGACCCTTGTAGCGGAGCTTCTGCCCAAAGGAAGTATCTGGCTCTGAACCGCTTGAAGTGACTTCAAAAAATCTATTCCACTGTGAAGCTCTGGGACGGCGTCCGACGTCTTCGATAAACATGCGCTGGATCTCTAGGTGAGGTTTGTCGAGCTCAAACGCTGAAAGGATTTCTTCAAACGGGAAGGCAATGCCCGGATAAGATTGTGGCTCGGTGCAGTCATTGAGGTCAGCGACAGTATGTGATAAAAATGGAGACATTGACCTCACTTTAAAATTTCTGAGAGTTTACGAAAAAATAGCCCGACCAAGCTTCCTTAATACCATTGACTTAGCTCCTATCATTAAATCGACCCCAGGGTAGTGCGGCACAACGCGCAATTCACTTAAGTGTGGGTTTTTGGCTTTGTGATAAGTTTAGATTTATCGATAGCTTTATAAGCGATCTCATGCATACAAGCATGAGTGTTATCATTCCGATAAAGACGTCGCGCCTGGAAATTTGCAGCGTCAAGTATTCAGTTATATTTTCAGTCGAGCGTATCATACTTAAAGACTAATGTTTGAGGCCACAAGTTGGAGAGGTGACGAGCATTTCTCAGTTGGAGCTCATATTGAGCCATATAGTCATAGGCACTTTCACCATACCACAATTCATTTTAAAGAGTGCAACGACTGATGTCACCGCTGCTAATCTAGCCATAAACGATAGTAGAGCCTTGTTGGGTTTAATAGTAAGCGCTTTACACCAAGACTTAGCTGCAAGCTTATGCCTAAGAGCTGTTAGAGCTGCGTCAAAATACATTTTACGATCGGAATATTCCAAAGCATAGTCACGATGTGATCCATTTGTAACCATATCTATCGAGGGTCGGTGACAACGCGTTATTATCAGCCATATTTCTATATTCAAGGTCATTCTGACCGAGCTCCATTCTGGTGAACTGGGGCGGTGTGCGCAGCTAGGCAAGCTTGAATATCCCCGCCACTACTTTCGCTTTTTTCGGCCTCGACGAATACTAGAAAGACATGAGCGTTCCCGTTTTTCGCTCGGTTTGCGTGTGCTACGTACAGCTTGTTCGTTCTCTAAATGACTTTCTATCAAAGTTCCATGTAGCAAAGCCGTGAAATTTTAAAAGTAGGTAGGACTGGTGAGTCAGAACTCGATGGGTCTCTTATCGCATTACACATCGCCTCACTTACTAAAGTTGGCCTTTATGGCGCTCACAACAAGTTCCTCACCATTTTTGGTGTCTCCTCGCTCCATGCGATCAAGAATGTTCAAATGCATGGTGCGAGCTACAGAGATAAGCCATTATTTTGTGCCGCGGAACTATTTGCGATGCGGATGGTTTGTGATCTCAACGGAATCAAATTGTGAAGGAATCTTGAACAGGACCAGAATTGGAACACCGTGACCAAGTATCGTGGGAAAAGGTACTACTTACGATATCCAACCAATGATTCAAATTAAGAGCTCCGTAGGATTCGAAGCCTCACGCAGTGCATCCACCAAGGGACTGTTACTCAAGAATATCAAACTAATTAATTGTATCTGGCTACATTAACCATGAATATTCGGTTCTATCTTATAAGCAGTGCTGAGTTCGGTTGTTGTAATTAGGTGGTAGTCCCATTACATAGTTTGTGTGTGCACTTAATAACTGGTTAGTGTGCAATTTGCTAATTAGCAAGAGGTTACATTCAAGTACATTATTTCTATTTTAGGTTAAGATTAGGATTAGGATAAAAAACTATAATATATGCGCTCTTCATTTGATCACAAAATTCACACACGGTTGTAATTAAAGGAGCCCAATCGAATGATACGCAAGAAGACTAAGCCTCAATACAACGCTACCTCAGTTCAAGAGTGCGTGTAACCAGCTGCTCCATTACACCTGGTAGCACTTTGTGATCAATCCACCGCCGACATCGAAGATCTACAATTTCAGCCTTCAGACTAACTTCCCATGCCAATCGTCACTGTTTGACCACCCCAACTATCCGTATTTGTCCGATGCGGAATGGGACGCCGTCGGCAAGATTTATCGAATCTTTGATGGTGAAGCACCCGCTTGATTGTTACTTCACGACCAAGATGAGATCAAGGAGCACGTCCACTCCTTTAAGGCATACGAAGCCGACCTTGTTGAACTAGTCGCGACAAAGGTAACAAGTTCACTTACGTCGGAACCGAACATTATGGAACACATGGTGCATCGTGTTGCCCTACTCCTCCGACCCCGGTTGTCCAAGTGGCTGTTCGGCCAATTTCCACAGCGGTCAAGGATGCCCACCCCCAACAACGTCGATGTTGTCGCGCTTCCCGATGTGTTTTCCCCGTCGACGGGAAACGCGCAGGCCTAGTAGGCGCTTTGCAGCCTACTAGGGTAGAATAGCAACTTTTCCACTTCCCACGAAGGCAGAGAGGAAGTGAAGCCTTCTCGTTGTTTTGGCAACGGTGAAACAATCTAAATGACTTTTCAGATTCCTTATTGACTCTGGAGCGTCGACTTTTTACGCTTTAAAAACGAGTATTGTGGAGAATCCGCTTCTCTAATGAGAACATTAATACCCGTCTTACGACGTGTGCGATTGTTTCGCAACAGAGGATCGAAATTGATCTACGTGTCAAATTCTCGGACTGTGACTTAAAGTTGGCGCTCTCCGCCATCGACATAGATGATCGTTATGATCTCATCCTAAGGTATGCGTGTTAAAAGACCACGAGCCATGGATCGACTGACGAACAAGATATATTGCGAATAGCTCGCCGGATGGAAGTCACACGCACGGACGTCATTACACGTCTGTGATTATCCACCAACGTGGCAACCTCGCAATTTGAGATAAAGTTCACTATACCGGCGTTTGCGACATAGTTGTGAAGCTACAAGTCACCAAGAAGATGCGGTTTGCGACGCCAGTTGTGTCGAAATTAGTTTTTGCTCCAGTGAATATATATACTGTAGAAGCCCATGCTACAACAGTTGATTCTACCGGGGAAGCTCAGAAATTCATCGTGGATGCTCATTACGCTAGTTAAATCTACGGTTGAAGCTAATGCTCCAGTGGTTCAGATCACTGGGAAGCACAAGTCTTAGTTGTGAACGCAGTGACGGAATTACCCGACCAGCCTTATATGGCCCCCTGCCGGAAATATCTGCTTTCACGAGCCTGGATGAAGTACCTTACCTCAAATTTCGATATCATAAATGGCGCCTCCATCGAAGTCGTTAGAATTTGGAGTGCAAGCACAGCAACAGAAGAGGGTAATACGTCCTCTGTTATTGGATTCAAGTGTTGTCCAAGATTTTCTTCAGCGATTTGGATCACGACGCGGTCTTCAAGGATCTACGCGAATTCTATTTCGCCCTTGTGTCCTGGTACACGTCAACGTGTTTGAGTCCGGAACTCCCACGTGGCCTCCCGCTAGATCGAGTTATTCGACACGAGGTCGAAATCGAGCCAGGTATGGATATCTGTTATCTGTTATCGCGTCAATTACCATTGCCAGTCGAGTATCTGAGTTTATAGACTCGTTCTGTGCTGCTAAACAGCAGCAGAGCTAAATGATAGAGAGTAAGCTCCCCACAGATTTGCGCTCGCAAACCCAGTGGCAAGTGGCGAATTGTACAGGCATACAAAAAGTTGGACGCCAATACGGTGCCAGCACATACCATTTTTTCTTGCAAGGATGTCATAATCAACAAAATGAATGGCTGTAGCATACTTGGTCTAGTAGATGGCTACTATCAACTTTAATTGGATCCTGCATCGATTCCATATTTGCAGTGAGCACACCTAGCAATATGCTACGGGAGTTGCTTGTGATGCCACATGAATTCTCCAATGTGGCAGCGACATCTAACCGTCTCGTTACTACTTTATTTCGTCCATTGCGATCGTTTGCGTCAACGTATTCGGACGATATTTTCGTTCGTCAAATCCCAAAAGAATCAGACTATCGATCAAGTTCATCTCGTACACTTGAAACAGGTATTGTAGTGTGTATAAATGTAGATTCGGCGCCGAAAAATTTCCAGTTTTTTATTGTTTGGTCGGCATCGACGGTGTTCGGGCAGACTCAGCAAAGATCAAAGTGATCTCATGTTAGCTAACCAGAAGAATCCAAGGAAATGGCTGGGTTTGGCCAAATATTTCCATTGATACACCAAAAATGATACCGACATGGCAAGCCCGTTATCGAACTAGTTGCTGAAAGATCAAGTTGGTTTTAGACAAATGACTGAGCAGTCGCCTTCGACGATATCAAGCACAGCTTGCAGGCAGCGCCTATACTGGTATTAACAAATGACAATTTGCCGTACAGTGTTGTGTGCGACGCTTCCGACCATGCGGTCGGATTTGCATTACTGCAGTAAGATGTTAATGTAAGAAAAATGTCATGTCATATCGATCATGAGGGCTGAAGGCAGCTAAAACGGAATTTTCCATTCACGACAAAGAATGTAAGCAGTAAAATATGCTTTGGTAAAATTTAGAGTCTAACTCGTGGGCTCCAAGCCATTCGTCGTTTTTACCGACCACGCATCGTTGTACACAGCGACTCAAACGCCTACCTATGTAACAACGGACGGCCCATTGATTGTCGTTCTTTGCATAATAAAACCTAACGGTGGCTTATCAGTCATGCAAACTGAATGTCTTAGTGGATGTTTTATATCGGCGTCCCGATCACAAATTATTCGTGTACTTCCAGCGTGTCGACATGATACGACAAGAGTGTCCAGACGAACCAGCTTGTGTTGTTATTTTTGAGTGGTTGTCGACCGTAGATAATTCAGTCTTATCGACATTATCCCTACGAGTTCTTGTCCGAACTCATTGATACTCCCTCGAGGACGGATTTTTGTACTACCAAGTACATGAAGGAGATGACCTGAAGCACAAGTTGGTGTATGAAGTACACGATACTCCTATCGCAGGTCATTTCAGTCGAGAAAAGACTTACGTAGCGCTTGCACACCACTGTAGGCTACTAAAGTACGTGTGACGTATGTCAGCACGTGAAGCCCTCCCCACAAAGCCAGGCTCCATTGCAGTGTCTGCGAGTACCAGCGGATTACTGGCAGTCTGTCGGTCTGACTTTTTCTTTGGGTTACCCCTGATGAATGGTGTTTTGGTATTGTAGACTGTTTAAGCAGGATGGCGCACCTCGCAACAACGGTTGATTCTGGTACTCGGGGACAGAGCGCTTGGTTATTTATCCATCATGACTTTCGACATCATGCATTCCCAGGGGCAATTACGGGCTTTTCAGCGAATTTTTAGATGATCTTGTCTGTTAGGCATCGCCTGAAGATGTCAATCAGGAACCATCCAGAGACCGATGGTCGAACTGAATGCACGAAATGCGTTGTAGAGAGCATTTTACGCAATTTTTATGCGTCAAAAGCATATCACTCTATGTTATGGAGTGATATGATCCTGATGGTCAAATTTGCCATCAACAATGCGGTCATGCATCGACTGGCATTACACCATTTGAATTTGTCGGCCTTCGTCATCCAGCATTGCCTCTTTGTCTTATAGGGGACACCCAAAATTGTGGTGAGGGGAGGTCGGCAAGCGTTTACCTCTCAACCTCACCTCACTACGATAAACAAGCGTTAAATTCTTCAAAGTATTGACGTGATCGTGGCCAAAAGATCAAATTTTGTATCACGCGTATGTGATGCTATGGCGGAAGCGCAAGATTTACATAAATCTATTGCTGATACGCATGGTCGTGGAAAACAATGAAGATGATTATGTACTGGTCAGTACCAAGAACATGACTGACGCTGCCATCTCTAGTCTAGGATATGCCAAGCTCCTTCCACAATACTTTGGTCTAGTCAAGATTTTATAACATGCCGAAATGCATACACATTGGACTTACCGAGCTGGATTCGTATCCATCTAACGTATTTTGTCGGCTTACTCAAGCCATATGCTATCGGCTGCTGTTGTTGTATGGATTGTACGAAAAAGGTTGATCGTTGTCCGGTGACGGAGATCTTGAACGAGGACGAACGCGTTGTTGAAACCCAAGAGCACTTCGTGCCACGACAGTTAATGAACTCCGTTACAAAGACGATAACTCTCCGCTTGGAGCGGAGCGGTTACCGTCCACAAAGAGATTAAAGCTACCAGAATTCACACACTAGGAATAAGGTTTCATTAGCGCGGGATGCTGGAGGATATCCGATCCATTTTAGGACCGGGATCCTCGTTACACTATGTGTTTCTCTGGTCAATACCCAACCATAACACGCCCAATCTGGTGCGGGTTGACGAGGCGGTAACACCACAGGAGGGGGTGATTGCTCGTCTACTTTAGTAATCTATCTCCGGCCTCCTTGATTCGGATCATATGGGCATCGGATAAGGTCCCGGTCGTAGGCAAAGCAATAAACCACTTGAGCCAAGGATTGATGGTTTCCGACCATAGAGCAGACGCTGATGCGTGAGCATTCACCTCCATATGTCGAACTTTAGTTGCCAGGAATTCTGTCTCCTTCGATATTTAACGGCCCATCTTAGCGATCGCATTCGCATTTGCATCCGAGAGCACAAACGACCTCGTTCGGACGCATCGTAACGTGCCTCTTTTTTTCTACGAGTGTAGCACAGACGAAAACGCCATCGACAACACCGCGGTCGATAATTCAACCACCAAGGATTCCGTTGCCGGTGGTAGACAAAGGCGGGGTTGCCCGCTTCCATATGGAAAAGATTGTGTCGGCACGTCGACACCACGGTGAGCTACAGCTCCTTGAGAAATGGCTTGGCTATCCGGATTCGGCAAGCTTATGTAGCCGCATTCGCAAGTCCTTGCTGATTGCCGTGACGCAGTCCATAAGTGGGAGATTGCAAACCCCACTGGCTCCACTAGGAGCCAAATGAGAGAAGAATTTTAACTCATCGCTTGGCGTCCAACGGCATCTCAGGTTTTTTTATTTGATCTCCATACCAGCACTGGTCTTTGGAAGGTGTGGAATGTGCCACAGTGGTTGCGAAGCGTGTTCACCGCGTGTGGCACGGGCTGCTGGCGTCGTTGTTGCTGGCGTACTCATTAGAGGTGTAGGTAGACGCAGTCACTGACTCTTGGAAGTCTTTTTCTTCGGCAACACGAGGTGGAGGAAGCACTTCCTCTTCATGGTCGTCTGCCAATATATGGTTGTCGCTCGACTCGAAATATTTGTGGTGGTTGTTTCAGCTTTCCAACTTGTGGAGAAGATCAAACAAAATTGTTGTGGACTGTGTCGCCGTTCAACTTTGAGGGCGCCCTCGTTTCCAGTTACATTGGTTGTACCGGCAACTCCGCTTGACGCTGACGTCGCTCCTCGGTAAGCTTGACAGCTTGGGGCGTTTGCATCTCTGCCACGGCATGTCGCTGTCGCTGTCTCCAGGCTTGGAAGGAGCCTTTCTGTGTTGTTTCCGAACGGATGCCTCTCGCTCTGCTCTAGTCCCTAGTGATACAAGTTCTTCTTATATGTGTTTTCTCGAATATGTGCATATCCCGTTTTGGATAGGGAGTGGTGTGATGGGGCAGGGGCTCATTACACAATTTGTGTGGTACACACTTAGCTACTGATCAGCTTAGTGTGCACGACGCGAATAAGTAGGAGGTTACAATTAGGTACATCTGTTCTTATTTTAGTTTAAGTTAGGATAAAAGCACCTATAATATATTCAGTCTTCATTGATCAAGAGTTCCACACACGGTTGTGCTGAAAGGGCGCGTACGACTGCCACGCGGCAGTAACAATCCTTAAGGTAGCGCTTCATTAAGCGTGCGTGTAAACAGCTGCCCCATTACACTTATAGCGACAAAAAAATTAAATGAAAACGTTTGTCTCTATAGCCTTAGTCGAAGTTTACATAGCAACGGGTGCGCTCACAAACAATAATATAGGCTGGTATTGGTGGCAACCAGAATATGGATCTCACGACGCTAGTGGCTATCATTCACACCAGCTTCAAAACATACAAATCCGAGCTTTCAGAAGCAACGATGACGTCGTCGACATATTAGGATAGATCGTTCACGAAACTACGATGTCTATATAGCCTTTGTCGAAGTTTACATAGCAACGGGTGCGCTCACAAACAATAATATAGGCTGGTATTGGTGGCGACCAAAAAATGGATCTCACGACGCTAGTGGCTATCATTCACACCAGCTTCAAGACATACAAATTCGAGCTTCCAGAAGCAGCGATGACATCGTCGACATATAAGGATGGATCGCTCACGAAACTGCGCTCTTTGTTGACAAAGCCCCGGTATATGAGCCTCTAGCATCCTCGTGCCCTGAAGTCCAACGTCGCTGCTATTTCATGGCGTTTTGGAAAACAGAGCAGTTAATCGAACTTTATGCCGCAAATTTGGATCCGATGAGATGACCTCGTGGTGAAAAGGCATTGTGCTACTGCTTTGGCACCGATAAAAATATCATTCTTGCTATAAAATACGCTAATGTCGAAATAAAAGTATTTAGCTGTATTCTTTACGCTTTGCAAAGAGGCTGAGATTTTAATTCTCGACCTTCCCTGGTTTTGCTCGATAGTTGTGTCGCAAATATACAACGCATCGATGGTTATGATCGATCTCCGCTTCTTCGGGGCTCACATAATGCATAATCATAAGAGTATGAAGTTTGCTTGTGGTAAGTAAGATCCAGGCGGTGATACTGAGCTAGTCTGTGGACATGGTGTCGGCAATTTGATCGAAATATTGCTGCGTCTTTATTTTAATGTCAGCCCTGTCAGCTAGATCCTACTAGCAATCATCGCCACGTTTAAACCAGCACAATAACAAAAAAAGGGATTGACTTATCTGCCGATGTTTCTTGGCAAAGCCAAATTTTGGTGAAAGTGGCATGAGGGTGTGGTGAGAATGACAAGCAAAATGCTACATCTGACGCTGGTTATCCTACCTAGCCATCATTCAATTAGATCATGCTATTTAGCTTGATTTGGTATTCGAAACTGCCACGAGGTGGCCATTATATATTAGAACATGCTATGCCACAACCTGCGAGTGTTATCTCCTTGTTCTACAATCCACCTTCTCAAACTTTGCCGCGTGGATGCAACATAGCTCTCTTGTACATGCCTGACATTTGACTAGTCAAGAATTGCTTGCCACATACTCCACGCACGAGTTGCGGCAAGAGCGTTGTTAAAAAGCGATTTATGCACGTGGTCATGTCAGAGTATATGCGACAGCTTTCTTAGACAGAATGGTCGATCTAACATTGAACAAGAGCCTCGTGGGTGTACTCTTGATCTAGTTACCAATCTAATATCATGCAAGACTTCCAAGCAAGAGACTCCTTCCAGTGAGCCATAACTTCTCCACCCTACGTCCCTTTTCGACAAATTTGACAGGCGCTTGCATCCGCGTGCAATCTGTATCCAACTTGTGCAGGTAGTTGGCTAATTGTAGCCATCCTTTTGGGAGCGGTCTAGAGAAATAAGTTTCATTACACTAAAGATTCGGCAAAATGCCTAGCTACCTTATAATCGAGCAAAAATTGAAGCCCATACAAACTTTAAGTATAGGAGGGGCAAGTACAATCTCCCAGATAGGAGTCAAGACATCAAAAATCCCACTCGGCGTTCTGGCCGGAGTGGTTACGATACTGCACAGCCAAGTTGGAGGCGAGTCCTTCTACAATCAAAAATTGGGATGGGTCTGGTGATGCATGCAATGGTCAGGGACTAAGGGTTAAATTCTACTAATATAGACTGAAGTTGGATGCTTGCAGTTCATCCTTCGAGATTGTCGTGGGGAAATCGCTACAATACCCTGGCTGGGCAACGGCATATGCAAATTACTCATTGGAAAGAAGTGTGTTATCACTTAGTGATGCCCTCGGGTGAGATGGTAGGAGTCGGTATCGCATGGCTTGCGGATCGCTACCGTTAGAAGTCTATCACACCAAATAGCTGCGCAAAATGTGACGTGTATCGGGTTAGGGCGCATGCACTAAAGCCCTTTGACCTATCGGGGCCTGTTGGGACTACCTTGTTCCTTACAAAATCAAAGGTCTGAAACTCATTTGCGCCGAAGACGCACTTGTCAGGGCTCTTCACTTTTATAACCTTAAACACTCGCCGAAGGTGTTTAAACTGTATCTCTTAGCCGAATGCATAACGAGTAGAATGCGCAGTAGATCTGTGTGAGCATCCCTCAGGGCCTAGCCAGCCGTTTGGTAAGCTACTGGAGATTGCTGGGGCTTTGAGGAGCTCTCAGCATCACTAGCCTTTCTCAGGTGCTGCCGCACTGTAAAATATATTCTAACACATTCTTGGGCTATCGATGGGGTGGAGAGCAATATGAGCGGAATGTCAGACCCCGCATCGAAATCTGAAAGTATACATCTATGTGATCGAGCGCATGAACCCGAACATACTGTTGGACAACACGTTCTCCCTGTTCCGCTGTCGGCACGATGGCACTGCTCAGTGGTTGTAAGAAAGTACAATTTGTTAGGTTTTGCTCGATTAAGATCCCATAAGGTTAACAACAAGCGAATGATTCCAACATCCGCGCCATCAAATTTTTGCCTTATTACCTATCGCTCGCACCGCTCACAAGAGATTGATTATTGCCCCATAACAATGACTTCGCGTACAACATTCTAATCTGGTAGATTTTGGCGATGGACTCGTGTCACCGCGTCTGTATACTTCACAACAATGACCGCAACGACTCTTTTGGATACTTCTCTTACTGCGTACAGAAGGTCCGGGATATTTTTGTTAATATTAGAGAAACTATTCAAGTCTTCATAAACGGCTTTCTTATCAAGTAACACCACTTCCACAGACTCACCGGCCTTTGATAACTTAGTCACTTCAGGCCCCTCAAGGTTTGCTAACGAATGCATGGATGAAGTTGATTTGTTTAACGATGCTTCACAATGGAATGCAAGCAAGGACTCGCTCTGGTATGCCTTAAACTGGGTGGGTCGCGACGACTCGTCACGTTATTGGAGATGCAAATATAGCTTCACTTTCCACACAGGAGGTCAAATCCTTTGACTTTCGCTCAACTGCGACCTGGGACTGGCTTTTCACCGCAGTTCTTTGCTATAAAACGGTCCGTTAATAGCCAAGACTTGTGTTATCTCAAGTACGACGTATAGAATCTTCTCATCCGTCAGCAGGCCACCATTATTTGCATAATTTGGCACCTCAACGGATACACAGAGAGTGCATATGGTACACACTTTATCTGTTATGGTCTGAGCGAGCTGTCGCGTCGCTTCCATACCCACAATAAAGTAAGAGCTCAGTAACCCAGCCAACGTGCCTCCCTCAACAGATTAAAATGTGTGAACTGTCGTGGCAGGTTAATTAGTATTTGACTCGGTGTAAAGATTGATTACCCACTCGAAGAACATTAAGTGCGCCTCAAAGCAATTGTGCCTGTATGGCTGGTATTGAAGATATTATACTTGCAACGGAGTGCAACATCTGACTTCCCACTAAAAGAGCATCTCTGGCTCCTTCTACAACTATTGCTGTTGGCGAAATTTTTTACTTCGTGCTAAGTTTACAGCCACATCATGGTGAAAACATTTATAATGAGTCACTAATAGAGCCTTCTGGTGTCCTTGTGCGCTTCTAATGCAGAGTAGATGTGGAATTATGACACGCAAATCCTCTGGCGAAGCGTGCGGAGTGGCCGGCACCTATAGTCTTGCTACGTCTTTCGATCCAAGGCTCCTACTTTTTCAAGCTACGGTATATCGAGGATCAAGTCGTCTTTGTCCACGCCTAGGACCAAGAACGGTTTCGGGGGTCTAGAGTCCTTCAGCTTTCTACTCGTATCATATAGGTTCACTGCTATCAACCGGTTTTATTCTCTTGCGTTAAGCATCGGCAAACATGTAGCGAGTGTTTGCAATCGTCTTACAGCGCGCAAAGTCCTCGAATCATCGATGCGATCGTGAGGTCTCCTTATCCGTGTACACTTGAATTTCCTCCGTGGTACATTATGCTTCGAGAGCACTTGGTCCATACGGTGCGTGACACTTCCGCTTTCTCATCAGGAGTCAGTCTCACCCAGTAGAGCGCCGTGCTCCTCCAGCTAAGACGAGTATCCTGAGCTCAAAATCGTAGCATCTTCTCCTGATCCATGGAACCACTTTATGGGAGCAAGGAAACATCATCGCTGATTTTATTCGCTAGATGCGTATCATATGCCCTAGCTTGCTGTAGCCATAGCAACGTATGTTGCTATGCCACTTGGGATGTATTGGTGTTGGACCGGCAAGAGGTGGCAGGTCATTGTATTTTCTATAAGGGATACGAGCTTGGTTGAGGCTATGCTTCTGAAGCGCAACCTCCAGCGTCTAGGCCTAAATTCGGAACAGCTGGGTGCGAGCCGAGCCAGCTCTTAGACCGCCCATCTTCAACGTCACCCTAACGTGTTCAAGTGGGAGTTTCCTATCGAGGACCCCGTTGCTTCTCAGGACTTTTTAATGCACTCCTTTTGTCGCACCTGCTTGAAGGCAGAAAAGAGTGAACGCTGGCAGAGTTCATATTTCGCCGGGAAGAAGGCGGTGAATAGCTCCTCCATAACTACGGCCAGAGAGTAGAACGTCTAGACGAAATCACTTTATCCAGCTCTCTTCCCAATCATGTAGGCTGGAAAGGGACAAATCGATCCTAGTCGCTCATCTGTGATCGGAGTTTCCTCCATGGCTAATTTCAGCTCACGACCCCGGAGTATTTTCAGCTTCACTCCCTTCAAAAGGTTGCACCTTGAGCCTCAAACACTGAAGTTGCTGGCCCGGAAAGAGTCCCTAACGTGACGAACTTTTCTTTTATTCGAAGGCTTCCTAGCATTAAACAGGATCGACCGACTACCATGTTGCTATATTATATCCCTGATTAGGCTTGCCATCTTAAGATCAGAGTCATTCTAAAGACTCGTTCAGATCAGCGAGATCGTTCTGATCCAACGGAATCACGTATGTTCAGGAAGTTTACTTATCACATAGGTGCAAGAGTGACTACTAATGTTACCAAGTGTAAAGGGTTGCTACACAACATCTTGCTTGAGGAAGCGTGAACCTCAGTGAATACATTCATGGGCCGTGGTCTATGACTTGCACATAGGACTAGGTATATTAATTACTGAATATATTTTTGCTTACTTATGCTCATCGCGCCGGTTTGTTGCGGATCACGACGTCAAGATGGAAATTCAGCAACTATGAAGCACCGGTGCGCGTGAAGAGAAGGAAGGGCTTCGTTCAGCTGGATCAAATATTGTTGCCGTTGATATATATGCATATTTATATATGCAAAAATCCATTAGTTTTGGGACAAGTAGATTTGATTAGGTGGTAGTATAAAGAAATCAGATTGACTTGGTACAACTATTGGGAAAAGCATCGCGCCATCTCATAGCCCGGGGGGGGTTACTGAGCAATGACGTAGCTATTTAATTATGTGCTCCGCTGTACCTCAACAAGTTTTTGCTGTCCAGCAAGAACTTCAGACAGTCTAAAATTGTAACCGTGTGTTGGTCTTAGGTATAGAAGAGTACATTTGAAAAAACAAGCCAGTTTTCGTGCGTAAGGGTCATTGTCTGCACAACAACCACGAACTATACAGTACTTCATCAATCGGAAGACGATGACGATGGAGTGCTGAGCAAACAGTGTCATGATTTTTGTGACGTATTTGTCGTGTCATCGCAACCAGAAAATTTTATACATGCGGGTAATTTCGACACCCGCCCTTTCTTGTGTCTCGTACCCATTCAGCGACTTTACGCTTTCAATGAACGTCTTATGAGCTCTTAGCTGAATTTAAGTTACAAGGCGTTTGTTTATATGAGAAAAAAAAGGTTGAAGTACATCACGTTTTTCACAAGCTTGGATTCATACAACCGTTGTAGCTTCAAGCTGACACTGTACTCACCTGATTCAAGCCGTCATGATAACATCCTTTGCTTGTGAAATGCGAAATTCTAGTCTTTTTCCCCTAAATCCTTAGAACAATAAAATTAGCTGCATGTGAATCTCGTGCCTTTTCTTTGCTAGGCTTGTACTATTACGTACGATGGTTCATCGAGTCTCGTCCAAGGTTCTACAGCTCTCACACTTATCTATTTGCCTCAAACAAGCCATTAACTTGGAAAAGTTCTGCGTAGTCTATCCTATTGCTATCTCAACGTTTACAACACTACAACAGTGAACTGGTGCACGAACATTTTCTTGGGTCATTGCCATTCCACAACTTACCGCGTCGCACTTTTAGTTTGAATTAACGTGATCTTAAAAAAGGATGAATGTTATTTATTCTGTGAAGGACTACGTGAGCAATGTATTCCAACAAGATTTAGTCTCGGGTGCCATTGATGTTGTGGCTGTTCAGCAGCCCGACGGGTCACTTTGCTGCTCGCCATTTCACGTTCACTTTGGCAAAGTCAAGCCGAATGATCAGCATCAGATCACGCTGGAGGTTAACGGCGAGGTTGTTGATGGCATCCGAATGAAGCTTGATGACGCTGGTGAGGCTTTTTTTGTCCATGAAGTAGGAGAACTCGCGGACGAAAAGGACTGTTTCGCCTCTCCTCTACCCAATTCCATTAATCTTGGCGACTCGAAAGAGACATTGAATAATGATGTCTGCATTACATCGGAGGCTTTGAAGCCGGAAGAAGAAGAACGTGCTGACAAAGGGCAAATGGCACAACAGAAAGTAGAGAAAAGCATTTCAAACGATCAATTGACGT
Organism: Plasmopara halstedii; assembly: GCF_900000015.1. Taxonomy (NCBI): domain Eukaryota; phylum Oomycota; class Peronosporomycetes; order Peronosporales; family Peronosporaceae; genus Plasmopara; species Plasmopara halstedii. The sequence continues at coordinate 1,147,723 of NW_020187183.1, read as the reverse complement.
GGGATATGGGCACTTTATCAAGCCTGCGAGGTGTACACAGAGCTGTGGATGAAGTACAGAGTATGGTCAAAAGTGCCTCCGTTTATTTCGACGCCGTAGATATTGAATCTACTGAGGTTGATGACGTCGACTATTACAGTCATCCATCTATATCACTATGTGGTCATCTTCTTGACCAAATTGAGTCTTGTGAAGACGCGCAACGAATATTTGTTGAGCACATCGTCACATTTGACATTTTTCGTAGAAATCCAGCAAAAATTCTGAATGATCCGAACTTGCGATTTTTTGTGAATGGAAAAGTGACGCCATACAATGCCGACATGCAAGCGTATCTTGTGTCAAGGGTTTTGTTTCCGTACTCGCAACATTTGCCCGTAGGCAAGTTTGTTTCCGCTGTGACGTCAACCAAGTCCGTTGTTTCAGACGCGGAGACTATTAAGTTGTCTGGCTCAGATCATTCGAAATTGACACTTTGTCGTTCTTCATTGGAGCCGCTAGATGAAGTGTACAGTGATGATGGCGGTTCGACGCAGGATACTGCTAGCCTCACGAGCGAACCTTATTTGAAAAAGAGTTTGACGCCATCTCAAAACGAGCTTCGCGACATGGAGCTGAAAATGGGTATGAACGAATGTTCGTTTGTTTTGCGGTCTTTTGATGAGGAAGAATTGGCTCGCGTGACAGCCAAATTATATTTGTGGCCACTCACGGCCAAAGTTGTTATTGCAAAGCTTGATGGAGCCATTTCTAGTGGTGCTGCCACTGGCGGCATGTTTAAGCGCAAAGATTGCTCTGTTATGCACTCAGGAGCGGTCAAATTTTACTCAAAGCTCGCTCAGAACGGCTATCACATTGTCTATATTACCTGTCACGGTCTTTCGCAAGCCAACATGCTCCAGACACTATTGCACAACAACGCTGACGAGAATAGCGACCTCACACTTCCGATGGGTCCAATTCTTGTGTCATCTGACCAATTACTTGCCAACAAGACGATAGGTGTCCAAAACTCGATAGTGTTCGCAGTTGATTCCTTGCGAGCTTTATTTCCACGTGACGTCAATCCTTTTTACGCTGCATTTGGCACCTGTGAGACCGACAGTGTGGTGTTTACTCAAATAGGTGTGTTTTCCGGTAAGGTTTTTGTCGTGGATTCTCATGACGGCACTTTACACCATCGATCTCTATTGGGCTTTAACGAGTCGTACACTAGTTTGCTGTGTCGTATGGATGCCATGTTTCCGTGCTATCACTTACCAATGACACAAATTCCAATTTCAGCTCAGCACACCATACCAACCATTTCGTCAGTATCAGGAAAATCTAGCACAAACTCACGTAAGATTGTGATCGAAAATCAGGAGCAAGCACATTCACACTCACGAAGCTTTGTTGACGAGGCGTACAATGATTTAAATTTTTGGCGAATTAGTCCAGGGTGCGTTTAGAACATAGCTGATTGATTAAATAATATTTACAATAAACTTTGAAAACAACTTCAAAGGTTACGTTACTGTAGTCAAGATAACAGCAGCTTTGGATGATTGTGGTGAGAGGTAAATTTGATTAAGAATTCTTAGAATCTTGTAGTAATGAAAGCACAATTTTTAGGGCTCTTCTTTGAGAATGTCCATGGTCGTTTCAAGCGAATCCGCAGGTATCGAAACCGGCGACTTGTAAAAGTTCACAACAGCATCTAGACATTAGCATAATTTGAGCAGTGTATTTGAAAGTCATCGATGTCACACCATACAACTAGTGAGAATTATGCATCCGACCGTCTTCCAGCTGTGATAAGCTCGTCAGCAATCAATACACACGAATCTTATGGTCCAGCCAGACGAAATGTAGCATGGGGCTCGACAAATTGTCCTGCAACACCCATATATATGTTTACAAGTCACGTTGCTCCAGCGCGATCTGACGTAAATTCATTGTACTCTCTTGATTTGAGAGACAAGAAAAAACTACGATGCATTTGGCTCGCACCAGATGAAGGTACATGGTGAGCAAGAAATGTTTGACAGAAATAAAATATTTGAATACGGTTGCTTTGACTTTTGTAGGTGACAAGCACATTGTGCGTCCGCCGCGAATAGACAGCATGCACTACGCACAAATTAATGTACATTTGTTTATAGCTGAAGTACAGTCGAAGGTTTGATACGAAATATTGTTTTGTTGATAGGCTTCAATGTATGATCACAACATTATCGATAAGATAAAGCGAACAGATCATCTCTCAGTACAACTCGAAATCAGCAATCGCTATATGGACGCCACACATACGTATGAGCAGTCAGCCAAAATGCTGGTATATGGTACTGCATCTTTTTACTCAATTGCCAAATTCCATGTGTATTCATGCAAACCTTTAGCTTCGTTGTATACGCAAGCGTGAAGAAATATTTGGTGCTATGACAGAGGAAATCCAGCGTCTACGTAGTGATTATGACATTCGTTGTGCGCAACTCGTGGCGCTGTGCATGTGCGGGGCACAGAGAGCAGCAACTGGGAAAGATAATACTGCGTTTTTGGTACGATTCGATGAGCGTGCATTTATATAATCATCCTCGTTCATGTCTGTGTGCGATGCTATAGTTGCTTCGAAAAGCAGAAGAATTGACTGCTCGAGATGGTCTCCAATATTGCAAGAAACACGTTCAGCGAGCAGCTGTTTACCAAAATATTGCAAACTACTACAGGAAGCAAAAAAAGTATCAGGCAGCTTTACAAGCGGCACAAAAAGCAGTGAGAATCAACGAAAAGCTCGCACCTAATGATCGGTTTGCTATCACGTACTTTTTGCAAGCGTGTTTATATGGATTGGTGCACGAGCATTCAAAAGCTGGTTTCATGTATACGACGTGCCTTCTACTGATTGATAAGCAGCAGACTGAGAATATTGCAAGCAAAAATCGTCAATCGACTGAAGTATTTGATACAATACGAACTGCAACATTGCACAACCTTGCCATCGAGTGGGCAAGTCTTAACATGCCTGATCAAGCTCGAGATGCACTTGTTAGCGCAATGGAATTGGGTTTAAACCATTTGACGCAAACGCATCCGATCGTTGTTCGCATGTTTGAAACCTATAAAATTCTGCGCGAAAACTTTCTCTTTCAAAACAGCAAACGAAACGCTACGTCAGTGGAATCAGCTCCGCTTCAAAAAGCTTCTCGTCTGACCGGTCCAATTCGTCCCACGTCACCATCAGTATCGGTTTATGGTACAAAACGTCCGGCTCCGTCGAGGCTTTACAGAAATTTCGAAGACTCCTCACGGGACGTCACTAGTCCGCGTTTAGGGCGAATGACTGGCCATCAAAATTCTGTGACCGTGTCGGAAGATCGTAGTTCAGTACAATTGACGTCTCGACGACCAACAAGTTCCATGTCAGCAACAGCGAGAGACTCACCTCGTGTACGAGTCATAATGCGACCACTTACTACACCCGAAACTTTTACTAACATATCTGGTTACGCTGTCCCTCCTGGAGCTACAAGGAGTTCAAATATACAGACAGCACCAGATCGTTTGTATTCGCACGCATTGAGGGTAAGGTATAGTTTGCACAAGGAGCGGGTTCTTGAGGAAGCTCGAGCTTACGGGCGGCGTCGGCGAGCTGCTTTAAAGATACAGGTATGTGGCTGAGATTTTGAAAAGAAAGTATATAGAAATTCACATGAAACACTTCATATTGTAGAGTCTCTGGACTAAAGCGTTGGTTCGTCATCGAGCACTTCAACGGAAGACAAATGCAGCGACTCTAATACAAAGCGTAAGGCGCATGCAAAATCAAAAATCTCAGTATGAGCGAACTCTCTATCTCATTCGGCAAACCCAAGCTGTATGGAGAGGAAGGCTTGCACGGGCGCATAGGACTTTGGCTCTGGCATCAGTGGTACAGCTTCAAAGAGCGGGGCGATGTCGAATCGAGCATGTTAGATCCGCAATCAAAAAGATTCGACTGGTGGTGCTTCAGTCATTTGGGCGTGTGTTTTTTGCTAGACTAATACGATACAGGGAATGTAAAGCGGCAGCAAAAATTCAGTCATATGTGCGGCGGCACTTAAGAATGAAGCAATTGCATTATATCTTACCAGCTGCGGCTATAATGCATCGTGTAATACATTACGTGGAAGCTCAACAGCAAGTGGCTATCGCAATCGAGAGTGTCGTTCGGATTGTGATGAGTTGTTTGATCGAGGCAGTGACTGTCAATGGTCAGAGATTACGTACACAGGAGACAGCTGTGAAGTTGACACCAATGGATGTGACGTCATTGAAAAGGAACGATGCATGCACGTTTAAAGCGTCTAATGTGTCTAATGAAACTGAAGATGATGAGCCAAAATTTCAATGTGCTGCAACACCTGATGATCCATCAGAAAAAGAGGGCAAAGGTAGATCTTTGTTGGTGTTACTCCAAAGGAGCGATTCTGATCGGGCAATACTCGAGGCATTTATGAGTTCCACGATTTCAAAGTTTGTAAATGCCACTATTACCGATGCGATAATGGATTGTAGTAATGAATTAAGC
>NW_020187183.1:1142483-1143164 GCF_900000015.1 Plasmopara halstedii | reverse complement strand
CTATCTTCCGGACGAAGCTTCGTCCACGGTTTATTGGACCGTTTAAGGTTGTGGCCAAACGGGGCCTGGGGTACATGCTGAACCTTCCGAAACGGATGCGCACCCACCCAGAGTTCTACGTGGGCTTGTTCAAGCCGTACCGGGATGAACGCGGAAGTCTTGGCGCCGGAGCGGATTCCACGGGCTCGCGGCCACCCAGAAGTTGAGCCAGCAACTGGTTCTGACCACGGAGTGCAGCAACCTCCATTTCCAATGGAGCCAAGCGCTCCACCGTTGCCTGCAGCGATGCATTCACCTGCTCCACAGCTAGGAGTCGCTCCGACAGAGTGCGGTAGTCCTCAAGGCGGGGCAACCAGCACACGACGTGCTTCAAATCGTCAAGAGCGTCCGCAGAGCGATATGCTACTTCAGCATGACGCTCAGCGGGGCTTCGATTACGAAGGACCTTGTCCTCAAGGAATCGAAGAGCATCACGAGTCACCGGACGGCGGTCGACCCGGTCGTCACCGCCGACCACCGACTCTTCTCAATAAGAACGGTGACGTCCACTATCACGTGGAGCGTCTTGTTGGACGACGTCGTCACCAGGGTCAAACTCAATATCTGGTGAAGTGGAGGGGATATCCCGACTCTGAAACTCGTGGGAGTTTGAGGCGCCATTTTGGCAATATTGCCAAGTCG
>NW_020187183.1:1082135-1142473 GCF_900000015.1 Plasmopara halstedii | reverse complement strand
GGTGTATGCCACACCACAGCTCCCTTGGGAGAGTGACGGGTCACTCTCATGGAACCCCATTACACCTTTGCTCTAATCGGAGAAAGATCAAGTCCATGGCCACCGTATTATTGTATCCAGAGGCGAGAATTCATCCATTTTCCCCAAATTTTAAGCGTAACCTCACTCTAGAGCTCTGAAGGAAGTTTGGATTTCTACCGAAGTGTGAGTGGAACGTTGACATAACACCGGCACATTTTCGTAGCTGGTGAGAGCTTTCAGACGAGTGGTTTTAGCGTCCTGATCTGGACGCCAATTGTAATTTTTCCTTCAGGCCAAGCAAAGTCTGCAGCCTGTTGTGCATTTGTTGAACAGTAAACATATCACTTGTAATCTCGCAGAAAGTGTAGACTGCACAAGACCCAGTGGTGCAAGTGTTACCAAGTGCGACGAGGTTCGCGTTGTCTTTTATAGCACCATACGACCAAAAAGTTGAGGAGTGATATTTAATATGGCTAATGTAAACGTTTATTGATGCATCGCTTGAGTCCCAAAGTTACTTGACCTACGGACGAGTATCATCACTTTGATGCACTCTATCAATTTACATTGCCATAATACTTGATCACACTACCTCACTACGGTACTACCTCTCCCCAATAGGACAATGTGTGGTCTCTGATCGAACCAAAGATTAGCAGTGATGTAATTGCAGAGATTGATTCTTTTGTTGATTTACAACAAGCCCTAGAATCCTTACAGATTCTCAAATCAAGTTACCTTTTGCTGTATTTCTTAGATTTATTATTCGCATTGAACAACAAATTCGCTAGCATAGCCAGCCAGAACTACTCTTTACATCATCGTAAAAGAACTCCAAAGCAGAACCGATTAAATCACCTTACAATGCCATATTATCTTCTAGAACGTTTTTTCCGATCGCGACCCGATTCGCTTTTAGAGCTGTTGCTGCGACTCCGACTTCGTCTACGTCTGCTTCGTGATCGTCGATCGTATCTTTCACTACGTCGACGGTGGGCTTGCTCCCGGTTCTGACTGCTTCCATACCATCGCTTCGATCGGGACAACTCCTTCTCCCGACAAGACGGTCGACTACTATCACGACTACGACTTCGTCGACGACCATTTTCACGACTACGACTTCGTCGACGACTATTGTCACGACAAAGACTGCGTCGACGATCACCAGGTTGTAACGCTGACACCACACGATGTGAAGACGAAGACGCTTCCTCTTCCTCAACAAGTTGAAAGTCGTCTACGTTGCGCGACTTCAGCGTTAACATTTTATTCAGTTCTCGACGACCACCTTTACCATGTTGACCACTTTTCCTATCAGTGCACGAATCGCCGTCACGCTTGCTTGGCTTTTCCCACGGGCGTCGCTTGACTTTATTCCACAATTTTGACACCGACTGACTAAAATCAACCTTAATACGTCGATCATCCAGCAACACATTATTCATCTTGAAATAAGCTTCCTCACAGTGTCGGCGATCAGTAAATTCAACAAATGCAAAACATAACGAGTCGCCTGTTTTATAGTCACGAATCACTTCGGACTTGCATGGTCCAAATCTACAAAACGCCATATCCAAATCCGAACTCTCGGTCACAGGATTTAATTTGCACACAAAAAGCACTTCATCTGGAGGCTTTACGTCTGCATCAGGCAAATCTCCAATCATCTCAAGCACCACAGCACGAGACTTGGCTTCCTTTTCTTTCACCGCCTTTTCAATTTCTTGTTCTGTTTTGCCTTTGTAATCATCAAGTGATTCGTCAGCTGCAAGTCTTGGCTCCACTTGCTCTTCTTCATACCGTTCCCGAGTAGGCGATGTCGAAGGAATCAGCTCGTCCAATCCCTTTGGATCCGGAAATGGGTCATCAAGGACGTACGTGTGTTTGATTCGCACATCTTGATACGGTCGGTTATCGTTATCCACAAATAATGAATTAATTTTCATCAAAGTATCCATTCCTTCAGCTACTTCACCAAAAATAGTATGTTGATCATCCAAATATGCCATATCTTCGCTCTTTGTGGTAATGTAAAATTGCGATGCGTTCTGGTTCGCTGATGCAGATGCCATACCAATTAATCCACTTCGATCTTCATGCGACCTTCCCTTTGATTTTGGCAGTTCGTCATCAAAAAATCTCGCCTGAGCGCCATATAACTTGCCGTAAATAGAGTCCCCACCAGTTCCAGTGGCAGTCGGATCTCCTGCCTGGATCATAAAATTTTCTTGTACGTTGAAAAACAAACAACTGTGATAGTATTTGATCTTGCATAGCTTTAGAAAATTAGTGCATGCTAGCGGACAGTCTTCGACAAACAGATCGAGCACGAGCGTGCCTAACGTTGTTTCTATTAGCACTGACATTGCAAACTGATCACCGAAGTCGATGTATCAACACTTCATAAACGGAATGGTTCTGGGTGTGGACCACGTTGAAATGGTTCTCACCACACAGGATGCTCACGCGACGACGATGTATCATAGGCCTCGGTGTCGCTGTGAAACATGGCGGACGGCTTTCGTTTAAAGTTAAAAAACATTCTAATTTGACTTCCTCAAAAGTTTTGCCAGTGATTCCTTTGTCTCAAGAGCTGCGTGAACGCGTAAAATACGCTTCTATGGCCTCAACATATGACCCGACAGTTGTGGAGCAAGGATGGCAGCAATATTGGCAACACACGTTGGGTTCCAGCACACAATTAGATAGCGAAGCCGCGAATTCGTCTAGAAAAATATTTAGTATGATTTTACCGCCACCGAATATTACAGGTGCACTTCACATTGGCCACGCATTGACCATCACTATCCAGGACGCTATTGCTCGGTGGCATCGTATGCGAGGCTTTGACGTCCGATGGTTGCCAGGATTGGATCATGCAGGTATTGCCACACAAAGTGTAGTAGAGAGGAAGCTGATGAAGGAACAAGGTCTGTCACGCCATGAAATAGGACGTGAAGCTTTCGTAGATCGAGTCTGGCAATGGAATGAGCAGTATGGAGGCAAGATTATGAATCAAATTGACCGTTTAGGTGCGATTGTCAAGAAAGATCAGCCATACTTTACACTTGATACGGAACGATCGAAAGCGGTGGTCACTGCTTTTGTAAAGTTGCATGAAAAGGGTCTATTGTATCGCGGAAGGAGAATGGTCAATTGGTGTCCGATGTTACAGACCGCTATTTCTGATATCGAAGTGGATTTGGAACCATTAGACAAAGCGACGAAAAAGGTGCTTCCTGGAGGACATAAAGTAGTTGAATTTGGTGTCATGTATCGCTTTAAGTATCAAATTGCCGACACAAATGATTTCTTAGAGGTTGATACCACGCGACCAGAGACTATTTTTGGTGATGTTGCAGTAGCCGTACACCCGAATGACGTAAGGTACCAGCATCTGCGTGGAAAGCACGTGATTCATCCATTTTCAAAGATGCAGCTTCCAATAGTTATGGATGATGTACTAGTGAACATGGAACTTGGCACTGGTATAGTATTCATTTAGCTGCTTAATGGCTATCAAGAGACTAAGCGTTGTTTATATGTGTTGTTGGAAGGTGTCGTAAAAATTACTCCAGCGCACGATCCAAAAGATTTTGAGTGTGGTCAACGACACAATTTACCGGAAATCGAAGTGATTGATAAGGACGGAAAATTATGTGGTAACATCGGCGAACAATTCATAGGATTAGACAGGTTCGAAGCCCGTCAACGTGTAGTTGAGGCATTGCAGGACATGAAGCTGTATGTAGATAAGGTAACTTGTTCATCATTCCTAATGGGTTTTCTACATAATTTGATTATTTTCGCTTGCGATAGCGTGACCATCCGACCTCATTGTCGATCTGCTCGCGTTCAGGGGACATCATTGAGCCACTTTTGATGCCACAATGGTACGTAAAGTGCAGTAGAATGGCGCGACGCGCCGCAGAAAACGTTCGTAACGGAGTTATGACAATCGAGCCAAAAGAACATGCACATACGTGGTTTTACTTTCTGGACAATATTCAAGACTGGTGTGTGAGTCGACAGCTTTGGTGGGGTCATCGCATTCCAGCTTATCGATTAAAAGCAGATACTGTCAAAGACATACATACGGACAAGTGGTTTGTGGCTGCAACACTTGAAGAAGCTCAAAAGAAGGCAGAAGCTGAGCTTGGATACAAGCTTCAAAACGATGATTTAGAACAAGATGTGGACGTACTTGATACGTGGTTCAGTTCGAGTTTGCTTCCTTTATCGGCACTTGTAAGCTGATCAGTATTGGAATCCTATTTGAATGAACGTTTTAGCTAACCTTTTCGCTTGTCTGTTAGGGATGGCCTAATGCTAACGACAATGATGCTACTGCCATAAATCTGAGCCTGGGCTATCCTTTAAATGTTTTAGAGACTGGTTCGGATATCCTATTTTTTTGGGTTGCAAGGATGGCAATGATATGCGAAGAGGTAAGTTGAAAAGCACGACGATAAAATCAGCTATCAGCATTAAAATATATAGTGTATTGTAGTTTTCTGGCTGCATACCGTTCAACAAAGTGCTTCTACATCCCATGGTTCGCGACAAAGCTGGTCGAAAAATGTCGAAAAGTGTTGGAAATGTCATTGACCCACTTCACGTTATCAACGGCATCAGTCTCGAGCGATTACTTTCAGATTTGCAGGTAGACTTACGACCGAAATGCTTTGCAACTGTAGTGTTCATTAATCCTTCCTTGCTTTATTATAGAGTGGTAATGTCGAAAACCGGGAGCTCAAGAAAGCGGAGAAAGAACTACGAAAAGAATTTCCAAAGGGAATACCTACCTGTGGCTCCGATGCACTTCGTCTCACGCTTGCCTCGTATCTTCAGCAAGGCCGACAAATTAATATGGACGTGCAGCGAGTCGTCTCCTACCGCCATTTCTGCAACAAAATGTGGAATGCCGTGCGCTACGCTTTGCCACTATTAGCGAGAGATAGTAACAAGGCGGTGAGAAGTGATGAAAAGGAGCTCACATGCTTACGTGATCACATGACGCTTTCGGATCGCTGGATTTTAAGTCGATTGGTAAGACAATATCTCGACAGTTTAAGTTATCGAGTACTTTGCACTAACCTTGAAATGTAACAGGCTGCTGTCGTAAAAGAGGTGAATGACGGTCTTGCTACCAATCAATTAGCAACGAGCGTCGCTGCAATGCAACGATTTTTTGTACATGAACTGTGCGATGTTTACATTGAGTCTAGCAAGTCAGTGCTGTATGGCAACCGCCTCGAGGAAGTGATTGATGATAATCAGCATGCACGAAAACGTAGCACACAAGCTACTTTACATCGGTGTTTGGACTATTCGATGCGATTGCTTCATCCATTCGCACCCTTTGTGACTGAAGAATTGTGGCAGCGCATTCGCGAGATCGATCCGTTTTCATGCGACCAAAAGATCGAGACCTCCATTCTGTGTGCCAAGTACCCAGACCAGTTAGAAATGAGCTGCTGGATTGATGCAGAAGCTGAACAGAAAATGACGGTACGTTTCTGTAGAAAATTGTGTCACTTTGGTCCTTTTGATATATCTCGAACGCAGCTAGTACTTGACGTCATTCATGCGATTCGCTCGCTTCGCCACACTGTCAAGGTTTTGGCACCCCACGCAACACCGACGGGGGATAGGTACTTTTGTCATAAAAGCCGTTCATTGTCCGAGTCACTTATGATGCCTAATATTCAATATAGCGAGCGTCCTACTATGCATATCGTTTACACGAATGAAACTGTACAGTCTGAGCTGAAAAACTCGCACCGTGACTTCGAGACGCAATGCCGCGTAAGCGTGAAACTTGTTGATGCTGATTCGTCTCCGTTGTCGTCTCGCGCATTAACGTATTCCGTCTCAAACTCCTGTCGAGGTTTGTCACCAAGTCGTTTTCTTTACAATTGTTTGACTTACCGATTATGTTTTGGATATCAGTAATTGTAGAAGTACCAGATGATGCAGAGACGACGCAACGCTTAGCCAACGAAATACTCCGATTAGAAAAGCGTGCCTTGAAAAATGCGACGGCAGCTGAAGCGCTGATCCGGCGTCAAAACGAAGGGCTTTATGCTGACAAGGTGCCTGAGGCTGTGCAGACGCAAGATGCACAGCGACTCATTCAGCTTCAAACTGATCAAAAGGCCATTGAAAAGAGCCTAGCTGCATTATATGAGCTCCAGCAACATTGTTAGATAGATATGAGCATTTTGTATGATTGCTTGAAATTCAAAATTAGCGTCACTTAGGTAAAAGAATATCTACGACAGCCATTTCTGAAATATGGAGTGTGTATGTATAGACAAGATGTCGAAATATAATATTCATTACATGGTAGAGATTACAGAGTATTTACTCTGTGTTCATGGTTATGCGAGACACGTAGTCCAGATTGACATGATATGCTTTTAAGATTTACGCAAAGTTCTTCTGTGTTGATGCTAATTTGAGGAGATGGGGTAGAATGATGGCTTTGGCAATGTTTGGCATGGACTACCGATTGTCATCATTACGTACAGCTTAGACGTATATTACAATATTTTGTAGACGCTGCGATATTCCCTTTGCTGACAGGCGTTGATAGAGTTAAAAGCAAGAGGCCAAAGAGGACGACAAAACCAGGTACAAAACTACAAATATCAATTTACGTTAACACGTATTCAAAATGGAAATATTGCTGACTCATTGAATTGATAGCTAGCTAGTTATTATATTGAAAAGAATTCTTATTCTTTATTCTCAACATTCGTCTTGTAGGCTGTTTTGACTTTTTTGACGAGCTCCATCTCAACTCGCTGCAATCATTTCAGAGCTCATTGCTACTAATATCCTACTCAAATGGGGTAAGTCATCGCACTTTCTGAAAAATGCAAAGCAAAGGTGATAATACATTATCGCTTCAAACAGCACAGTTATCGTAGAAATATCACTTGCGCACAAGGACGTAACATCTAAAATGTTAAGTCTGCAACTATGATTGATTTGCTCTTCTGACCTCCAAAGGTTCAGTTAAAATTACCAAATGCCATATAAGTAGCGCTGCATGTATTGAAAGTAAGTCAGAACCACGACAATGACCGCGCTCGTACGGGAACGCAGCTGTCCAATGATCATTTTTACTGGTGCTCGGAGAGATTACTGCTCAACCGTGAAGTTTACGCTCGCTTATCTCTTTTTCTGCTCCACATATCTAACAACTGTAATAAGGACATGTATATATCACACCAGTAACACTTAAGCTAGTCCGTAGTATCTGGTAAAACAGCAGCGGATGAAGTGACCACTAAAGACATGACGCCTGCGATCGCCTATGATAGAATGGTCAATAACAACAAACCCAAATCGCATTGACTTTCTGAAGCCGGCAACACACTGATATTTAAAGGTAACACTTATCCCTGTTATCATATCGCACCACTGATTGTTAGCATATCGCACAGCTGCGGCCGAACATCTCGTATGTAGTTACCAGGTTGATGTAGCCTCGCGGCAATGTTTGCATTGTGTGTTGTGCGTTCTGTTCTCATCACAGCTTTAGTAAAAAGTCGTCTTAAAGCATAACATCACAACTTTCTCGTCTACTGTAGTGTTAGTCACATCGCCAACGTACCCATTTTGCTAGTTTGTGCAACGTGTACTTGTGAAACTAGTCGGTCGTTTGTTTTTTGTGGGAAAAGCAAAGAAGTATAAATGCGTGATAGCAACCTGCAGAGTATATTATTCATTTATTCTTAAGTCTATTTTCAACTGTACTAGAGCTCGTCATTACGTCGAGCCTCAACTCACATTAAGTTTCACATCCAAATCTAGGTGGCCCCCTTCCGCCGCGTGAGGAAGCCACAACATTAAAGAACCACCTCCTGTTCCGGGTAGTCCCAAAAACCCTGGACGCCATCGATCTAGATAAAAAGTTTTGCCCCCTAATTGCTTCACTGTTGACTTCCACATTGCTTTTGCACCCGCTGGGAGTTCCACCTCGTCAATCTTGTCTCCTCCAGACATGATGTTCACCGTCACATCCATCGTGTCCAAACTTGTGAAAGTGAGGACCACTTCGCCATCTCCTCTCTTGCTCCAAGACATTGTACTGTTTTGAAATGCCTTCTGGATGATGTTCATCCCAAGTGTATGTGGATGGGTGCCATCATCAACTTCACCAATAAATTGTGTGGGGCCACAAATTGACTGGAAATAATCTGAAATCATACTGGAGATACCAGTCATATCGAACCCCGTGCAAACCCACATACTCATACCATCATTTAGCGCTTGGTATGCATATTCGTCGGCTTGAAAGGATGAGCCATTGTTGCTTTTTCCCTCTGTGATCAAGTCATTGATAATGACACCAAAAGTCTTGCGAATCTTGTCGCGAGTCGTGTATGCAGTTGCCTCGTTTGATTGTTGAATAAGCAGCTCCATGCAATTGCTTGTCACCATTGCAATGTCCGTTTTGACAAGTTCCGTGTTTTGAATCGCAGTGCGCAACTGACCCTCCGTGATTCCAGGATGTTGCTCTCGCAATGCTGCAATGGTTGCCCATGTTCGATGTACCAGTCCTTGTAAGTCGTGACCACACGTCGAGTTGGATTTTAATGCATCCGTAAGATACCCGATCTCCCCTTTTGTTATCTGTTCTGGGGGTGTTGTGAAGTTCGCCCCTTTCAGAAAAGCTTTAAATCGGTGCCAGCTTGTAAGAAGTTGATCATCATGAGCCAGTACTTCAGCCAAAATGAATTGCGTTGAAGCCATGAGTCGATCTGCAAGCCACCAATTCTTGGTCACTCGATCCCCTGAGCACATTTTGATAGTAATGGGAAGTTCGACCACCACAACATTTGACTGGTACAAAGCAGCCAAAATCTTGTCCCGAGTTGCTTGTGGATCGGCACTTTGAACGCTTCGAATGTACCGAAGCATGGCTCGGATCAAGCCGAGAATCATACATGAACAATATACAGTGGTTCGAACTGACTTGGCCATGTTGGCAAACTTGCCAAACCAATTGTCCATAATTCCATTGAGACCGACGTTGATAATAGACGAGACTTTGTAAAATATTTCACGGCCGCAATCGTCGTTCTGACGAACGCATTCGACCCCACATTCGACTGGAAACTCAATCGGACACTCTGTCCAGCACGTGTTAGTGGCATCATTACGGTCGTAATTTGACGGGCACTCGTCCATAATATGAGCTTCACGCCAGCAAGCAGCATCACCTTGCAACTTGTGAGGACCGACCCAATTGCGGTATGTTGGTACTACCGAACTTTTGGCAGTGAGAGGCGTGGCAAGTTTAAACGAAGTGCTAGATCCATAAGTGATCAAAGCCGAGTAATTGGACGAAGAGCTCGAGGCCACGGTCACCTTTGCATCTTGTGTTTCAATTGAAGATACAAAAACTTTGGACGAATTCGACTGTTCTCTTCTCCATTTTGAGGTGGACAGCGCTTCAAACGCCGCCTCAAATGAGACGGACCCTGAAGCCGAGGCTGAAGCTATCAATTTTTCTATGATTAACTCGATTGGCTCGGATTCAGATACTGATGACCCTGAGCTTGAGCCAGAATCTTGGACTGGTGTAGACATTGACATAGTTCTTCTTGTAAATCGATGAATTATATCACTTGTCTTGAATGAGGCGGACACCTCTTTGGCAAGGATGCCAAGAACTATGACGAAAAACACTCTTCGCCATGCCATTACGCAGCCAACCACTCGAACCGAGTGGATGAGTATTACGTAGCAAAATAAACTATGAGCGAAAAGCTGCTGGAAGCTTTGATGAACCACATCCGTTTAAGTGAACTTTGGGACAGCGCAAAATGTCCTTGATTCTGATTGGACTTGGTGATATCGTAAAGTGGGACTCAAGTCCACATGTTTTAACTGTGTGATAAATAGTTTTTTTTTTTTCACAAAAACAGTGTTTTATACCGGTGATGATATGATCGCAAGCATTTATATTGTTTTAATTCTCTCGGTTTAAATAGGAATTAGAACTCAGTGGTTCATGATGTCATCGTTATTGCTTACATTACGACTAGCCTTGATGTCTTCTGTAGTATGCGCAATAGGTGACTTTCGATACTTTCGATACCATTTCAATGTTGCAAATTTGAATTACTGAAGATTTGCAAGCAGTAACGTATCGACGAGGTCCCACTCCGTGCTGTGATTTAGTAAATCAAATCACGTCATTGTAATGGCAACAAATGATTGGACGAACTGTATTACTACATTATGACATTCTGTGAGTGAGCGTCATTGAGTTTTGAGCAAAACCGGTCCTGACCAAATTCAGAAAGCTACCAATTGACCTTTCTAGGAATTCCAAAAGTGTCGCTCGAGAAGACGTTTGTTCGACATCAATGTGTTGAACAATTAGACCGCCATCTGTCATGAGAGTAAGCATTTGTGACGTGTTTTTTCTGATGACTTCGCAACTTGCCACCCTTAAGCTTCTGATATAGTAAACATTGTTAAAGGATATACCTTGGACGGAATGGCTTTGAAGATGAGAAGAAATATATAGCGCTTATTTCCTTCTAGAACATCATCAACTCCGTCTTCTGGAAGCCAGGAATCTCACATCGGCAATATTGCTGGAGTGAGGTTCAAATTAGAACATTAACCCATGTTAAGCTGTTGTTCGCGGTACAAATGGCACATTCAATTCGGATTACCATCTCAAAAGTTATGGTGTATAAACAAGAGAAGGTTAGTAGCTGAATTTAGTGTCTTGTTGTACAAGGTAAACCAGTCAACGCTTTTCAACGGGCGTCAGAACAGTTTGGCAGGTTTGAAGTGGCTCGAAAAGATTTCTGCGCAATGTTCCCAGTCCGAACGTATGGCTTCACAATCGTATAATTAGTAAGTATGTCAGCAAACATGTGATAAACTTTTCTCGCCGCGATTTGTTAGATATAATGATAGGATTGCAGACATGGCTAGTTTTGTTGTTATTGGAATAGTACTAGTATGGTATCGGCTCATTTGCTTTGAACTGTAATAATATCTAGTGCTTTAAATCTTAAATCTTTGTCCGTTGTGATGCCTTATTCATTCATTGCTCGTTGTAAGGAAGCATTAAAGCGATCAATAAAGTAAGTTGTGTTCTGGATCACGTCAAGTGGTTCGACGCGCATCAAGTGCAACTCACGCGTCTCTTCAAAAGGTTGTGCTGCTCCATTGTGTGCATCCCTAACGTCAACGATATGTGCGTCATGAAGCAGTATATTGTCGTCAAAGAACATTGCGTGGATACCTTCAGTGGAATCGGCCCGATCAACTAGTAGTAGCTTTCCCGCAGTAGCAACTTCACCATTACTAAACCAGTACGGATAGTAGTCACGCAAAGCTAGCGTGGCTTGCGAATTTCGCCAGCGTCGCACAAGAAAATGGTGAATCTGAAGTATTCCTTGCATAATCTTGACATGATTGTTTTGAGAAGTGTAGAAGGCTAGCGGGTCGGCAATAGTCGCTTCAGGTTGCTCGAATGAACCCATGATCAAAGCTGTGGTACATCTCGTTCGCAAAAAGGTTCCAAAACGTGGCATGTTTCCATCCAGGTTTCCATCAAGATATATACGTCGATCAACACTTCCATCCGATCCATCCATAGGCTTCATTAACGGAAAGTAAGGATGGCGTCCTTCGCAAAAACAATTAAACTCTTGCGCCACTCGACGTAAGTCGTCACCAAAAGTCCTGAAAATGATGTTAAAGATAAAATCATTTGTTTGCAAATATTCCAGTAGCCGAAAGAATGCTGGTACAATAAAGAAATATGGCGATCCGCTCAGGCCTAACTCGTGCAAATGGGCATCACTCGCTTCTGTACGAGGTAGAAGCAGGTGTTGCAATAATTTCTCATGCTCAATTTCCAGCCCTTCACCCGGATTTCCTTCGCTCGTGAATTCTAGACGTAACGTCCTCCTCGTGTCTTTATTTTTTTTGGCAGTCTCAGGATTGTCTGATAAAGGATACTACAAGTTCAGCATACTAACTAATGTCAACTTTTCGAATGATTGTCAAAGGCTCTACTAGCCCACCTTTGCTCTTAAAAATTCCCCGTAGGACATCAGACCATCGTCGTCTTTTTGAATTGGCAATTTTCTTTCCAAAATCCGTTCTCCATTCCAAACCCACTTTGGATCGGCATTCGACTCATTCAGTACTCGCCCCAAAGCTCGTTCTGTCAAGAGGTCGTTGAGGACATGATGGAGCGACTTTCCCTGCATAGGATCGTGCATAATAATCGTCTGTACACATTAAAATGAAGCAAAATTAGTCGAAGGTCTTTGCACGAAACCAATGAGAAGGCTTTAAGACCTTGTTCACATCAAAGTACAGCACCACATGCGGTTTAGCCATCGAAAGAATTATGTTTTGACTCTTTCATGTCAACCACATGATTGTTTTCGTGTTCACCACACAACACTAGATATAGTATGGCGACGAAGGATGACACGCCTTTAGCGGTGCTGCGTGCGTTGCGTGCACATTTGATTGGTGGCAAGTCTGTGAAAGTTGAAGGTGAAGAATTGGTATTTCTTGATGCTTCTGGATCCGAGCTACGACGTTTGCAAAAGCATGCGCCTACAGCATATCACTCAAAGAAGCTCGACAAAAGCTATGATCTGCTAGCTGTTCACACGTGTTTTAAACACGCAGACTTATCTTTTAGTGATTATGTACTCAAGTGTCGAGAGGAAAAGGCAGCAATGGTTTCAACTGTTGATAAGAAAGAACTTGTAGCTTTTTTAAAGGGAGACATTGACAGCAGTCCTCAAATCCTGGATGCCCGTGGAAAACACTCAACTACGTCGAGCGAAAAGGACCAAAAAACAGCAGCGAAGAAATTAAGAGAAAATGAAAGTGAAGCTCGAGCGGCAAAAAAGAAAAAATTGGTTCAGGAGGAGAATAATCGCCGTAAACTTGGTGAGAACCACAAAGTTCAGGAAGGTGACGATGACCGGATGAAAAAGATCTTGGATCGAGAATACGTCAATAGGACCCGCACGACGGTATTGGACGCACAGAAGACCAAATTTGATAGCGTTATCAAGACACTTGAGCTCGTGAATGCCGAGACGAAGGAAAAGATTGAAAAGGCCAGTAAAGCGACAGCATTAATGGCAACAACGACAACAAAAAAGGAGCAATTGCCGCTCCATCGACTTGTAAAAGAGAGGATTTCGGGTACTCCAATTATTGTGGTACCCGCTGGATTCTCCGACTTGTTTACGATGTTAAATGCTCGAGACTTTCTAGTGGACGGAGTATATATCTCGAACATGCAAAAAAAGGCAGACGGACACCGTAAAGAACAATCGATGATGATTTCGCATGAAGAGGATGGACATATGTATACTTTTAAGATTGTTGACACAGTCAATCGATTTAAAGACAAAGACTGGTATGTTTACGAAATTGGTTTGTAGCGTTGAACAACGTATTAATTTTTTGCAATTTAGGCGCTCGGTTGTTGGTGTAATCGTGTCGGGACAGGCTTGGCAGTTTAAGGGCTGGAAGTGGAAATTTCCGCTTGAAGTGTTTAAAAAAGGTATGGATTTTAAAATGTATGACCTTCGCTTCGTGCTCTTACTTGCTCTGGTATTAGTGTGTGGAGTTCACATTTATAATCAAGGATCTCAGCTTAATTCTGAGATAAAGCAGTGGGATGTCAAGGTGCTTATGGTACGTAAATTCATGCTGTTCGTTTAACTTTAAATATAATTTCCGATATTCGATGTCTGTTAGATTCATCCGGATAAACGCCACTTGGACAAGGTGGCCGCCAAAGAATTTTGGCGTTACATGTTTGCATTTATTAAGCATAAATTGCAATGAGAATTCACACTGCGATCGTATTTCGCATTTCCACTAGATGCTGTTCGGCGCTGTGCTAGAGCCATACTTCGCATCGTTGACGCAGAAGAAACAAAATGAATTGGCAGCTCACGAGCGTTGGATTCTCAAACTTAACTTCGATTACACTAATGTTGAAATATTTCTTTAGGCCAGTTTCTTGACGCGAGTGATGAATACTTCCGAATAGAGCAATTCTAATCATCATGTCACATGTTATTGAAGTCAGATTCATTGTGACTTTGACTCTTGTTTCTGAATTCTCAAAATAGTCGCCGCTTTACTACCTGCAGCAGTTTCATTGCTAATACGTTGGTTTTCCACCAAAGCTCTAATTCGAGATGAGATTGCGACGTGCTGGAGTATTTTGGTGCTTGTAGTTGCAGCTTCGGTAATTTTCCTTGCGTCACGATTTTTGCTACAAGAACAGCCATTCTGCTTGCGTCTTCGTTTACAGTCACTACCATCACGAACGAAGATTTTTACTGAGACTGGAATTGTTTATTTCGCCGATCTGAAGTTCGACCTCTTGCCAGGACGAACGCATCTCCGTACGCAGCACGGCGTTACAGCGAAGGTGGCGCTACAATACTGCAAAAGGATACTCGAGGAAGAGTTCGGTGGTGGTGGCAACAACGGGCGAAGGAGAGCAAATAGTGGGCCAACTTAAGCGTGTTGGACCGCAGATGCCGGATCCCTTGTCGTGCAACCAGCGGGGGATCCCCGTAAAGCAACTGGGCGGAATCTCTACTGAAGTAGACAGAAATGATAGTCTTGGACCTAAACGCGTTTTGAAACATGGAATGACGCTATCACATTTCTCAACCGGTCGAAATTTGAATAAAGTGGCACCAGAGAATGTAGTACCTCCTGCGCCATTGACGCGACCGCAGAAGGTATTGGCTTTTGTTGAGAACAAGTATGTAAGCTCCTTTATGACAGCATGCACGATTTTTGCGCTGTTTGGTGACGACTTGCGCATAAGTTTATTTCCGAAAAATGCTGATGATCATGTGTACAACGTTCTCTTTGCACTCTTTCTCTTCTTCTTCATTGAGCTGGGTCTCAATGTGTATAGTCGTCCCAACTATTTTAACCGTGGACAAGGCTTTTCGTTTTATATGGATCTAATTTCCACACTTTCCGTGATTCCTGACGTTGACTGGATTTGGACCAAAGTCGTCGGTTCGTCTACATCAACTAGTGCATCGCAAGCTGCTGCATTAAAAGCAGGTCGAGCATCACGTGCAGGAACAAAAGCAGGTCGAATAGTGCGACTAGTTCGATTGTTTCGCATGCTGCGTATCATGCGTGTTGTTAGGAAGAATAAAAATGGCGAAACTAAAAAAGTTGAGATTTCCGAGCCTTCCAAAATTGGCAAAGTGCTGACGGAGAAGACGACGAGAAGGCTGATTGTGCTTGTGCTTCTCATTATTATCGTCTCTCCAATAATTGACGGAACAGTGGACCTAACGCAGGATGATTTTCAGACGTCTCAATTCGAGCGTCTGCATCGCTACACTCAAGACTATAAAAAATCTGGATCAGTCACTTTGGCACACATACAAAGTCTTGTCGACGAGTACGTTCGTGATGCGAACGGACTTATTGTGCAGATGGAATTAGCTAGTATTGACAGTGAGCAGCTGAAGTCCTGGCTTCAGTCTGTTAGATTTCAACCGCTTAATAGCGACGGTAGTGATTGGCTCTTTGGTTCTAACCAAACTTTGACGACAAATCCGAAAACAGGGTGGTCAGCCTCGTATTTATTAGACGTTCCTAGCGTGAAGTATCGAAACACAGAGATTACAACCGTGGAAAATTTAGGGTGTTATGTCGGTGACGTTTGTATCGATTGCGATTCTCTTCGTAGCATTAGTTCTTGCCATTCAGCTGTCACATTTGACATATCGTCGTTTACAACGAATGCAGCAAATCTTAACATCGGTAAAACAATTATTGTGATGATATGTTTTGCTGTTTCCATCTTTGTGCTAACGAGAGATGCCGAGACGATGGTTATTGGTCCAATCGAGCGGATGATGCGTCTTGTAACGCAGCTCGCGCAAAACCCCCTTGGATCTACTGAAGCCAAGCGCGAGGAATATGAAACAGATGAGCTAAATGGTACAGACTACGAAACCAAGATGCTAGAAGACACGCTTAGTAAGATCGGTCGGTTATTACAAGTCGGATTTGGTGCTGCCGGTACTGAGATTATAGCCAAAAACATGGGAGGTGCAGGTGATTTTGATGTTATGATACCGGGCAAAAAAATTACGTCTGTTTTTGGGTTTGGCATCATTGAACACTTCACTGAAACGTGTAGCATTTTAGAGGAGGATGTGATCACGTACATCAACACAATTGCGGAGATTGTACACGGTGATGCCAAGATATTTCATGGTGCTGCCAATAAGAACATTGGCTCAGCATTTCTATTAGCGTGGAAAATCTGCGATGGAGCATTGCCAGGAATGCGTGACCCACGAGATTCTGCTGAGAAGCCTCGCATGTTGCCGGCTGAAAAGGCTCGACGACGTGAAGGAATTAATATCAAAAGTCTAGGATCAGGCTCAATTATGCGACGAATTGGACCGACGGAACTTGTTGACAGCGCCTTGACCGCGATTCTTAAGATGCGAGTCGATATCCATAATGCCAATCATCATGGTACACTGCACAAATACTGCATGAACACGAAGCTTCTTGCTGCTTTTGACAGTTTTGAGGTACACTTGGGTTTTGGATTGCATATCGGCTGGGCTATCGAAGGCGCTATTGGCTCGAGATTTAAGATTGATGCATCTTATTTATCCCCAAATGTCAACATGGCAGCTCGTCTCGAAGCAGCTACAGGCCAATTTGATGTCCCGATGCTAATTTCGGAATGGTTTGTTGACGAATTGTCTGCTGAAGCTCGTCGATTTTGTCGAAAAATTGACCGAGTAGCGGTCAAGGGCAGTGAAATACCAATGGATTTGTGGACTTTTGATATCGGGCGGTATCCATCAGAAGGTGTTCAGCCAGACGTTAGTGAGGAGGGAAGGCAAAAGCCCGTCGAGTATGGTGTCGACACTATCTATCCTGCTCTTCAGGAAGGTATTCCTTCTATGTTTTTTTCGAATTTTCATGAAGGAATCGATGCGTACTTTGCTGGCAAATGGGACATTGCAAGGGTAAAACTCAATGCTGCGAATCAGTTGTGGGAAGATGGACCAACTAAAGTTGTGCTTAAAGTCATAGAGACAGAGGGTTGGAAAGAAGATGGTGAATTTTTGGCTCCTTTGTGGTGGAAAGGTTATCGGCAGCTCACGGAAAAGTAGTATCTAGCAGGTAATTTAAATATCAACATGTTTCGTAAACGAAAGTTGAATTTGATGTGATCTACACTAAGTCACATGTTATACAGTTGTTTTTCGAACTTTAATGTGTCATGACATGACCGGTACTCAGTTTTATGGTACTCCTGCAAAAAAAATCGCTTTGACAATACTTTAAGGAATTCTATTATCAATAGATAGCGGCCATCCGCCATATTGATAGTAAGTGCATGGCTGGTCCCGACCGGTGCTAAATCTTTAAAAGGCACGAAGCTTACGAAATCAGATGCCGCTTTATCGAAGGGCTCGGGAGTGCGTCGCTATTAGTACATGGTTTGCTGTGTCGATAGCACTGACTCGATATTTGGTGGTGCCTAATCGTGAGGACCTCACGTACGAAATATTGTACGAGGTGTATAAGTATGCCTAGCTTGATAAAGTAGAAAAACTGAATGGTGTGCGCTGTAAATTTGTGGCTCGAGATGTGCAAGCACATATTTGCTCCCGTGTGTTCCGTCTCGACGGCTTTGATATCGCCGCAGGCTGCGGCTTCTTGACCAGCGTGTCAGTCCCGGCAGAGTGTTGGCAGCCAACACGCTCATGATTTTTCTTGTTTAAAAAAAAACATTTGGCAGCGCGGTCTTTGTCGACTATCTCAGCAAGATGTCTTATTCTAACACCTTTTTTCCTAAAGATATAGTCAGGCTATTTCGTGACAGAGTTTTCTCCAACAGTTTTCCGGTGCTATTGTACAGGATTGAGATCAGCGATTTACAGACGAGCTTTGTTTAAGGCGCCATACACTAGGTTAAATATTGTAATCACTGGTCATTCGCAGACAGATGGTCAGACAAAGTGCTGTTATTGCGTGTTGAAGAATATCCTCCGAGTTACATGCGGGGAGAGACCATGGTGCTAAAGCTTATTATCACCTCTCGTTTAAATTGCAATAAATGTAGTAAAAAGAATTTGTAGTCTACCGGTATTGACTTGACCTCAACTATGTAAATGATCTGATTCATTCCTACACCGCCATTAGGTAGCTTCAATCTTGGTAAGGGAGGGCTGGACTTTCAATTCGACTCGCTGTCAGCCCAGCTGCGCTTCGTAGCAACATCACAGATTTTGTCTCAATGGGGTTGAGCGTCAAGCACCGATGCTATTAATAAGAGCCAATATATGTAACAACAACATGCCAATACCAGGTAAACAAACTACTTGTGAATACAGGGTGAGGGGTAAAGCTTTGTAAACGATTTAAACCTACTCAAACATGATGTATCTGCGATTAGTAAGTCTAATGTGCGACCACGCTGCATCGTCTCAGAAATGACGTTAGTTTTATATTTAATAACCCGAAGAGAACGAACACATCCTGTAATCTGCGTAGGCTTCCAAAAGCAAAACCATAATTCAAATCATTCAAAGAAGTCGGGTGTAAAGCGTTCTTACAGCCTCTTCATCCATTGCGGCTGAGTGTACTCACCACTATAGCATCAATGGAGTTCTGAACCATTGGAAATGCCAGTCATGGCGAAGCCCAGAGAGCGCGTCCAAGAATTTGCTCATTCCAGTATTAAACGCACACCAGGACCCTCAGAAAGTGTCAAAGTAGCCATAAATTTTACGGGAACCAGCCGCGAAAATGCCGTTCTCTACAAGCACTGCTCGATGGGATATGTTTGGTCACGTTTTACAGGGAAAATTAGTGGACCAGAAAGCTCACAAGGGATATATCGAGCTCCTTGGCAAAGTGAAACGATGTAATAACTCCAACACGTCCTCAGAAGTAAAGATTTCAATTCGCCAAGGTTGCGCTGATGCCATTGAAATTTATGACTGGGAGCACCCTTGGCTTTTATCTTTCTAAGATTTCACTATCTACCTTCTCTGATGGAGTGATCTGCGAGCGTTTTAATTATAAGCTCATTTATAAAATGCGACATCTCTCAATTTTAGCCAACCTTTCCATTTTTGGCAACTTCGACGTCGTACGTTATCTTGCAAATATAAGCGTCCCCATCTTGATATGCGATAGCTCATAATCGAAACACGCAAACACACCCGCGAACACATTGGTTCGACTAGATTTCTACCGAAGTAATACCCGAAAGATGAAATCACCATCTTGGAATTTTGGTGAGAGATGTTAGACTTCGTCGCCGGCAAACATTATTTGCACAGATCAAACAGTTTCGAGAAAAGCAGGTGCGCTCTGAGGTTGACTGGAGCGTACTTATCGTTGTCATGAACTCAAACGTATCGCTCTGCAGTTGTAAGCTGGCGATATTCAAGCGCAATTTCGCTTTCACGTCCATCGACATCTGCTTGATGTGGAGAACAGCCTATGCCAAGGTCTTAATCGTCACGGACGGCATGAAATGACATTTGTAAGACTTGCATGAGTTTTTCTTTCTCGGCTTTGGATTGAACCAATTTTGCCACGTTCCAGCACCATTTGATATGCTGTTTAAGACAAGTAGTGTGAATTGTTGGTAAAATTTATACACGTAGTTTGCTTTGTCAAGCCATTTCTTTTGGTAAATCGGAGCCACTGGCCAAGCAACAATGGCCTTCGTGCTACATATAAAAAACCGAAGCGCAAAGTATACACATCGCTACGCTGACAATTGTTATTTCAGTGCATGCCCTCAAGCTATTCTCAAACCTTAAACGTGATACTTCACGTTTAATTCCCCGTAATATCCCGGACAACGAGCAAAATATTGTCAAGCAATTGCAACATTGTGGCCTGAACAGCGGCGTCGTCATTTTTTTGTTGTAGCTGGTGTATCAGATAGTCTCTGTGTCATAATTAGCCACTTTCACAGAATTGCGCTTGGGGCTTTGTCGCAATGAGAGGAGTTTCACTGGATATCATCATCTATCATGAGAAATTGATGTTGAACACCATTTTAGATCAAGGCACCGAGCAAAGTCCAGCCGCCCATACTGTTCTGAGGCGCATCCTTTCAAAAAATCGGTGTTTGCACCGGAACTAAAACTGCTTTTAGCTTTTTAAAATTATGCACAATTCGCCACGTATCGTTAGCCTTTTTGACTAAAACAGTACAAAGTGTGAAGATTCATTATTTACCTCGCAACCATTTCGTGATATGCATCGACAAATACGTCGCTATCCTTTGTTAAAGAGCATTGCCGCTAATGATGAATTCGGGTTCAGAGACCAAGCCAAATCCATTAAACTTCTCGATCCAGTGGCAGCACGCGTGGTGACCAAGTCATGATATTTGTAACATGGAATAAAATGGAATGGAATTTTAAAAATTGTGTCGAGATCATCAAACGCAAGGAGTTTCCTACTACCTTATGTGATCAGACCTTATCTTAAGTTCGAGTTTAGTCGATAGCTGTAAAAGCTGAATCACGGTTATAAGCGGGGCTGTTAACATCAAGAACTTGTGGAAACGGTAGTCCACATTTCAACATCGTGTTTCGGATATCGAAATCTAAGTACCTTACGACGTTCTTGCCCTATATATGCTCTCACGAAGCTGGCTTGTATAGCAGCAAGTTGGTTGAAGTGACGTGTCTTTTTCGACCGAAGCGCGAATGGAGCGCGATACTCTTTGGTACTTTTGCCAGCGCTCAGTAAGTGATAGTAACATTCTCACGGAGGGTATAGGTGTACAAAATCGCTGCTGCTCCAAGTACAGGCTGTATTTCTGTGGTCTTGTGACATGTGGGGTAAAAAAAACGCTTGCGTGGAGACTTTGAAGTATTCGCTATGCATTTATATTAGCGTGCGACGGCCGCGACACGGTGCGGCGAGGCGCGTCAGTTGGATTTTATTGAAATCACGGCGTGATCGATCATGCAATAATCAGTACGATTGTTGAGCTGGCGGATGACCGGCAGAACGTTGTTGTAAGGTTTTGCAGCGAGTGTCACAACATCTTTCGCCGTAAAGCGATAACGAAATGCATTTTTTGTCCAGATCCGAGGCAAAGCGATGTGAACTCCTTTCTTAATCAACGTCTCTGTCGAATGTATCTCGGTGAAGGCAGAAGTGTCTGGGTTGAAATTGAAGTATTCCCACGACTGTTATCGGCGAAGAACACCTACGCCTTTCCCTGAGAATGACCGAAGATTTTGGACGCGAGAGTTTCGTTTTTCAAGGGCCCCTTAAGTAATATGTGGGTAGTGAAGGTAGAGGCTTACGCTGCGAGTAGTTTAAGAAAACCAGGTATTATAATTTACTAGGAGAGTTGAGGGACTTCATGCGCAGAAGTGCTTGTTTAGTGTTTACTATCGTGTTATGTCCCATGAATCACGATAAATATCAGCGCCAGTGTGGTCCACATCCTGTACGCATAGCACATATTTGCGATTGTGTACGATGCAATATTGCACAAATTCACAAAATCCAGATTATATGTTGGAATTCGTGAAAATTTGGGAGATGGGAATAAGTATAGTACGGGCCCGTGGCACCTGGACAATGAGCCATACGTCAAGCAGTAAAGCTCCTATCTATTAAATAAAGTGAATGACTTGATAAAATTAATCTATACATATGCAACTGATGACATTACACACACAGTAACACTAGCTTCCGGCGAAGCGTACGAACCCAGCGTTGTGCGTCATAAATGCAGATTCTTGGGCCAAATGATTTCCTGTCATAAGCGCAAGTGTAGTTATATCTTTTTGTGGTTATAATCATATCGTGAAGTCAGCAGCCTACGTGATTTGAAGAGGTCTTTTTCTATAATACCTACCGCTCAAGCTGTCCCAGTACTTATCATGATACTTCATCGTAATACCATACTTGAGTTTTTGAGCTTGGTTCTTTGTTCAAAAGCAATAAAACACTAGCGTAAGGTGTTCTCCACGGTTTAAGGTCTCCACAATGACCACAACCAGCTTTGTTTTGTCGGATTCGGGGGTGATAAGTCTAGTAGGATACCTTCTTTACTATGATTTACGGGCACATTACCCTGTTGTCCCGCGGACTCAGAGTAAAGCTCAAAGTTATCGCGGTCAAGTGTGATGATGAAGTATGCTGATTAATGCGCACAGTGAAAAGAGAAAGATCCATATGCCACATGAGCTGCTATCCTAAAGAAACGCGCTAATTAGATTTTCATAGCCGATAAATGTCTAGTATCATTATTAATGATGAGCTTATTAAATCAGTTTTTTTTACTTGATCAAGTGTACGCACTAGGTTCCTGAGAAGATCTTAGTCTGAAACGTTTGTGGTGACCGGTGATCCCTATCTTTAACCACAATTCCGTCGCCCTTGTCGTGAATCCAACGACTAAGTAAAATAAATTCTTCTCTTCTTTTCTCTTGAATTTTTTATGAAAAGAGAACGTAACATGATTTGTTGACGGTTGGAATGGACAAGCTTGACATGTTTCTTTCTTGAGTTGACACCGTGGGGAAAGCACAATAAGCAGTCCAAGAGGTAGCTAGCAAGAAAATGCTCTTGCGAGAAGTAGTAGATAGCTCTGTTTTCTCAGTAGACTGCCCTGTGCCCCCAGCGTATCTCTATGGGCGAAAAGTGTTTATATGGAGAAACATTTGAATCTAAGGTTTGATCCTACTTGTGCGTCATGAGCTATGGATCAGCTGTAAGACGAAAATAGTTAGAATTACGCAGTATTCCCTCCACATTCTTCCAAATTGAGCTTTTATGACTTATGATCTACCTGTTCAAGAAGTAGGGGCACGCGAATTGCAACAGCTTTTGTAACGGGGTTACGCTTACCCTGGTAACAGGTGTGTGTGTCACACGAGATGGGCATGGTATGACTGCACCCACATAAGGATACGCTACGTTGCTGGGTAGCCAGTAGTTATGCATGAATTTAGGATTACTATATATTTAGAAAAATCTATGCATTTAAAATAAGGTGGCTTTGTCGCAGATAGAAATAAATAAAGTCATTTCTGGATTTAAACGGAGAAGTTAATTAGCCTTGGGATAAGGCAATAATTACTCTTGGAGTTAGCGGATTGCGATCCGCTAAACTCGTACTTGTTTTAAGTATAGGTTGGTGACCTACCTTACGCTTCCTCAAAGGGCAAAGCTACGGCAGCCCTGCTGCAGCTTTTGTGCACGGCATTGGATCGTCCGGGACATTCGCAACGAAATCGCTAAAAGCCTGATTAAAGATAGAAAGGCGGAAGTGGCCATAAGCCACGGTCCCTAGGTGATCCGATATTACCAACCGTATTTCACGGAAAAGGTTCTTTAAGACAAGTGAGGTGAGATGCTCTGTATACTACGGTCTCCCGGAGCGAGCAGCTGAAAGAACTGAATAGACTTCGGATATCGATGTCCGGAACCGAGAAAACTGGGCTGTGAGCTGCAGGTTGAAATGCTAATTCATATTACAGATTCTCTTTCACCGGTTCGATGGGACTGCTGAGGCAATGAATCTCGCGTTGCATTCACTGGGAGAAGTATTGTAGTTTAATGTGTTAGCAGCAATGTTAATCTACTCTCACTACACCAGGAAAAAGCCCGTAGATTTCGAAATTTTTTGTTTGGGTACGTATGCAAGAGTCGCACGACAGTGAGGTCATATAATCGGTAAAGCTAGCAGCGGAGGAAGAGCTGAGCTCACTTTCTCATCACAGTTGCAACTTGATTCTCGTACAATTGTATTGTACCAATTGTAAAAACATACATACCCCTATTACGCTATCTCTTTCATCAGTTACATGCTGCCGCTCGCAGGCGTGCTGTATATCTAATCGAAGGATGTGACTGTCATTGTCGCGGTCTATTCATACTCATTGTTGCAACGATTTACTTTTCGATATCTTTCTGAATTTCCATTGGCTAGAATTAAATACCAACAGACTAATTGTCGTGCGGTGTGCAAACTGATGCGTGTTGATGTTACGGCGAGTTTTCGCAAGCTGGCTCCAGCACGCCCTCAACCTCCTAGAAATTCCGACGCATTCACAGTAGAAGCGATGGATCTGGTAAAATTTTGAACCTCTTTGCCGCTAAATTGGCGAATTTCACTTTATTGACACTTCTGTTGTAATTTTTGGCAGCTTAGCAGCTTGCTGGAGCTTGAGAATTTGCTACGTCGCGTAAGGCCTCAATATTTGTTACCGACTTTGTTTATTCGGATCAAAGAATCACGTATGAGTGAGAAAGACAAGGATGAGCTGGATGCAGTAATAACATTATGATAAAGAGGAGAAATCTTTTGTAAATATGGTCCTGATACTGCTTCAATTATATTTAGGATTGGGTCGAATTGATTAAGAGTTGCAGTTGCCGCATTGACGAGCTTCAAGAGGTGGTAAAGTCTCAACGTGAGTACTTTGAGCTATTGGAAATATTTTAATGAAGCAGAGACCAAAAGCTATAATGAAGCTGTTGCTTCTAGTGTCGGAGCATATCGAAGTGAAGTGGTTGCCTATTTGTTCGAGGTGAGTGAAATTGCACTGATTGAGCTACCAGAGATGAGTATGAAAGTTTTGTTGTATGATACTTATAGCGATTAAAAAGCATCGCGGATTGTGCAAAACAAATGCAGAAAAGAAGATTCCAGCAGCCGTTTCTGCTGTCATCACGGTAATTAGTGATTTTTGTATTTGAATGATGTGCTTTGTAACTCTTTCTGCAATATACTTTAGTTTATTATCTGAAGACGATAGACAGAAGCTCGATGCACTAGAGAAAGAGATCTCAGAATCAAATCCTGAGAGGGTAGAATTTATTCAAGATGCTGCTACTTTACCTCAAACTGCAAAATCTCCGACACATTCAAAGCCAAAATCACCGACAAAGCTCAAAGCTACAGAATCTATAACGCCTCACGCTGCACCACAAGCAGAGCCAATGAAGCAAGACATCAGTCATCGCTCAATTTCAAAAATTCAAAGGCCAACACCAAATCTGTCGGTGCGTTCCGAAGATAAAGTAGATGACAGACTTTTCGATAAGCTCTCTATTTCTTTGATGATATCCAGCAGCAATCACTTGTGTTCACCTCGCAAAATGATAAGCTTGAGTTTTCAGAGGAGGAAGAGCGCCGATTTCGAGTGGAAAATGTTATGCTGCATCGTCACTTTCAAGAAAACTTGGAGGATGCTAAGTGGGGCTTTTTTGATTTTCATTCCGACTATTTAAAATCTAAATTTATGTGAAACAGGAAAATGGAGTCCAAGATGGCTGAAATTTCAAATTTAATGGGTCAATTTGCTAGCAAGATCCTGGAGCAACAAACTGATATTGAATTGATTCATCATCACGCTCATGAGACAAAGTCCAACCTCACCCAGGTGAGTCATTCATCTTGAGACTATCGGTTTGGCTTACTTTAACCTTTGATTCATTCAGAGTAATCGCATTTTGGAGCAGACGCAAAACATTGGAAGGAGCTACGGCTTTATAATCTTTTGCTTTTACGCAGGCTTTTCAACTATCCTGCATCTATTGCACTATTTCAACAATTAAATACAAACTGCGATATACAACCGGTTGATTGGTACCAAAACTCTTGTGATCAATTAATGTATCAACAGTTTAAATCGCATCAACAGCTTCCTGGCTAAGCCCTTCATAACACGTCAAGCCTTCCTTGTTCAGCAAATCGTCTCGTGCACCCTTGTCCAGGAGATATTCCATGAGATCGTGAAAGCCATATTCGTGACAATAATGGAGTAAGGATTGACCATTAAGGTTCTGTGTGTTAATATCAGCTCCACGACGCAGACAGAGCTTTGCAATTCGCTTATTGTTGTTCTGGCAAGCTATTGAAAGTAAAGTGTTGCCATTAACATCCGTGACATCAATGCCAGATGACCAGTCGGGACTATTCAACAGCAACTCAATTTCGTCGTATTTGCCGTGCCGACAAAGACTGAACAAAGTATCAAGTTGCTCTTTTTCCTTAGCAGCTTGCGAAACAACGTCAGTCTTTTTGGCCTGTTGTACTGTAACCTTTGTCGTTACAGGTTTCATCATCTCAGGTTCACTGACAAGTTCTGGACGAAAGATAAGATCGTCAATAAATTGAGTCCCAAATAACGATCGACCTGCACTCCACGGAGAATATTCAACTGGAAGCCAATCGTCTAAGGCTTTACGAGGTCGCACGCTGCCGACACTTTTTGGTTGATTTATATTCTTGCTAATCGGTAAGTAATTGGCGTACATTCGACACGTTTTGGTACTGCTAACAGCTGCCATAAAGTTATTAGAAAGGCGTTGATCACAAGTGCCATTAATACGATCGACAGCTAATGTGTTTTTATCCCGCTCATCTACAGGCTTCCGGGCTTGCAATGTCTTAACTTCTGGCATAGCGTGGGTGATGTATCCTGGTGTCTTTTTTCCAACGTGAGGTCCTTCACTTACTTCGATAAGATCCGGTGTCGGAGAAATATCAATTGATGCTATTGAACATGCACTTCTTGACGACACTTCCGAGATCGTCTCAGACCTTTCAGAATCTTCAATTTGCTCGTCTTCGTCCGCTTGGTTTAATACGAGGCTAGGTTGCCGAGGTGCAGCACTCAACTTTGACGGAGATATGTTTTGTTGCTGAACTCGCATACCGAGGCCCATTCCAAGACCAATCCCAAGTTGCAGCATGTCAACATTCGCTCCCTTCGTAGCTCCCAATCCTTGATTCAACGCCGGAAATGCTGATTCCAAGGCTTGAGTGATACTGTCAATCATTTGCTTTGTATTCTCATCCAGTGACGGCATTGCAGTTTCCTCGGCAATTTTTGTTTCAGCACTACAATCTCCAGCAATTCGACCTTGTGATTTTGTCAAACGATTCACAGATCTTGCTCGAGTACTATCTCGTTTGATTGAAAGTTGTGGTACTTGGATACGTTGAAGCTCACCCTTTTTAACAACACTTGATGCCTCAGCAGGCATTATGTCCACGACAATCTCGTGCTTTTTCGCACTAGCTGACACCGATTTCACACGTCGCATCATTTCTTCTGGAGCCTCCATTTTTTGCGTAATGTATTTTCGTAAATTCTCTTGTGAGTACTGTGGTGTAACAAGTCCAGTGCCAGGTGTGGCTACTTCCCCTTCTCCAGTTGTCACGACACCGTCAATATCGCCGTCTTTACCGCGAAATTTTTCAGCTGGTAGTATAGGACGTGTCCAGAATGTATCACCCGTTTTCCGATCGTACCAATAGGCAATGCCGTCTTCTGTGACAAATTCATCGAACGGAGAATCTTGCAAATATGCCCAACTACGATATACAACAGTCGCACATGGCCCAAGTGCACCATTTGAATTCGCCTTGATCATGAACTCACCTGGTTGTTGTCGGCTTAATGTTGTGAATGTTTGTGGCTGATTTCGACTAGACCGACCGATCCATAGTAAATGAAGAAACTCAACTGGCGTATTCGCACGCGTAGTAGGGACACAGAACTGATACTTTCGATCCACGTGGGTTGTAAACGTTGGATTCAAAGATGCGAGATTCGGTGATAAAATCGCATTTGTAGGTACAACATAAGCACTGGATACAATATCACTAACAGGTAAAGGATCTGAAAGCCAGAACGTTCGAAATCCATGACTTTCTTCTTCTCCCGTTTGTTCAGGACGGTTTAATGGAAATTGACGTGTTGCAGAACACAATTCGTTACTTGTTAAAACGATACATGGAGGTCTTCGATGATTCAAAGCGTGTTCAAGTGGGCGTTCCACGTATACTGGTGTAATCAAGTCGACATCAAGACATGCGAACGCGGCATTTTCATTGCTTGATGGTAATGGCAAGACGGCATGTCTATCAAACACAATCAGATTGCCAAATTGTGCTGGAATGTACGTGGTGACGAGCATGTGGATCAAGAGTTGAGCTGATAAGCCTCCAATATCCATATTCCCCCGACAAGGTTTGCGTGAAAAGGTGGCAAAGAGCATCACACATGGTTGAACGCATTTTGAGCGCTTTACGTTCGTAGAACCAGGCAGTGGACAACTCATTTCAAGATGTAACAAAGCGTTGCGCACAGCAGCTATTGCCAAACTACCCGATACTCTTTCTAGCCAACTAGCTTTACGGCCAGCCTCAATGTGGATATTATGGGCAGGAAGGGAAACACGATTCACAAAAGATGCTATGGGCATGGGCACACAGCGTGGAGGTGGTACTTCATATACGCGAGGTTTGTATAGTGCAGTTGGTTTTAGATACTCGGTGACAAGAATCCAGTTAGAGATTTCCGGACGGGCTGGATCAATCATGATGACATCCCGTTTAGGAGGCGAGTGAGATTCTCCGTAATTCTTTTCAGTTATGGGCGCTTTGGGATGAAAGTCCCTTACGCTTTCGGAATACTTGGAAACCCATCGTGCATTTTCAAGTGTGTTTTTTAAAATCAAAAATGAGTGAGATTGAGATTTCGATTGATCACTTTGCAATGCTTTTGGTAAATGATTGATTCGAATCTGTTCGATAAATGATCGAAACCAAGCGCGTGTGTGCAACTTTCGACGCATCGTTTTGTTCCACTTCGTACTGAGTTGTTCAATTGTACGGTAAATCGGATGACGACACTCAGTGACTGTAATGAACTGCTTTGATTTATGATCATACCGCAAACATGACTGTCGTTTCCGAAACACTTCTTGGATCTCTTCTGCTCGGTATTTGCGTCGCAATTGATCCAGTTCCCAATTACCACACATAAGCGCACTGTCTGCACTGCGCACCTTTCGTATTGCTTCGTTCGGGTCTTGATGCAAGTCACAGAGCTGTCCCTTGCTAGCGCACCAGCAATTGAAACAAATTCGTACAGCTTCTTGTCGTGCTTTTGTGACTTCAATATCATCATCTTGCTGTGTAGAGTTTTCTCTTACCCGACTTTGCCGGACTCTTTGGTCGTAAAAACCAGGATCGGCCAGATCGCGAATATGTGGCACTTTGCTCGCTTTTTTTCGTAAGGTTTGTGTAGATTCAGAATAAAACTGATTACCCTCTGGACGAGCCAAAACAGCAACAAACACTGGTTGTTCACGTTTCCCAAGAACAATTTCCCGTCGGGTACCTAGCGAGGCATTTCGATGTCGTGACTGTTTTGTTATAGCTTTGCGACGTAATGCAACTTTTGAAGCTAGAAGCGATGAAATCGAGTCGAATTTAGACACGTGCAGTGCTTTCCGAATTGTGTCACGTAGATTGCTATTTTTGCTCCCATCCGCACGAAAGAATGTATCGGTCATCTGCCAGTCGCTGTTCATATCATCGCCTTCATCATCTCGTTCTTCATTTGATTGAGAAAAATGGGCTCGTTCTCGACAATACAGTAGCTCCTTCTCCTCATTTCTCGACTCTCGATTATCATCTTGTTGCTGCTCGCTCCAAGCACTGCGCTCAGATGACAGCACTGAGGTGCAGTCCCATGCATTTAAATACAATGGCATACCTTCTGGCTTCAAAACAGGTAGATTTTGCGGCATATTGGTCAGGATTTGACCATATTTTGACGAATGGGATCCGGAAAGTTGATACTGCTGTTCCTGATCACTAGCTGTAGAGCGAGCAGACGAACAAGACGGAGAAAGAGATGGGAGCGTGTCCGATTCTTTAGTTCCAAGCACTGGCCGTTGCTGATTAGTTTGCACTACATTGTTTGTACTACTTTTCTTGTGCAACACGGGAAGCGAAGCAGATACTTTGAAAGCAGAATTTGACGTTGATCCGGTAGGAGGTTCCCACTGACTTATTCCGGTAGTTGCGTTATAGTACCAGACCTCATTATGCTCAATATCGCGAACTTCATGCCACTGGTCTGCAATAGTTTTGACTTCATTGTTTTTTTTTGCAGCTTCAGCATCGTGTTGTCGCTTGTTCCACAGCTGACGAGACCAAAATCCTCGAAAAGTTGCTTGAATCAGCGTTGCGCTTTTGTCAAGTCGATTCACAATGCCGCGTTTTTGTTGTCTATTTCTCATTTGTTGATCAAGTTTTAAACGTTCGTGTAACTTGATCTCTTCTTGTCGATTTCGTTCCCTTTCGTACTTGCTTTTCTGCCATTCAACGCTGTATCTTGATGGTCGCATGTCTGGGTAAAACGTATCTTTACCTTGACGGACTCGAGTTTCTTCAGCACTAAACGAGAATGGGGCACTAGGTTCTACAATATTGACTGCTTGATCTTGATCGGGTCCTACGTCAATCAAACGTCTCATTTCGACCTCCTCAGCCTTATTCAGTAAAGTCTCTCGTCCCACAGTGCCAGCACTTTGTACGAGTTTCTCGGTCCTTTTTGGTGTAGTCTTGACGAGTTTTAAAAGTTCCGTCGTCTCGGCGTGGAGTTGAACAAGACTTTGATCGTCTTTGAAAACCACTGGCACTTCATCCTCATCAACCTGTTTTTCCTCTTGCTTGCGCTTTCGTGATTGGGACTCTTCAATGCGCTTGGAAAAGTTTGAACGCATTCTATTGCCTCATGCTTAAGGATTGGCGCAGATCATAATTAGCATCAAAGGAGACGACGCGATGGTAACGGTCAATAGTGAAGTCTCAGCAAAGCTTTTTCGACGTGGTTACACGACAATATTAGAAAAGAATGGGTTTTGTATCGCTGCTTCATATGTCGCTGATATGTAGTGTTGGAACACTGAGACCTAGAAGTTTTTCTCAACAGAGGCTTTTGACGAGGGAGATTTCAGCTTGAGTAAATTATAGCTACCAGTTGTCCATTTCATCTGTGATAAGTTTTTCTCAACAGAGGCTTTTGACGAGGGAGATTTCAGGGTGAGTAAATTATAGCTATCAGTTGGCCATTTCATCTGGGATAACAATTCATGAACAAGTCGGCGGGTGGCGTTTTGCACGCAAGAAATAATCAGTCAGGAATTACAGGGACCACACTCCAAGACGGTTTGATGTTCACATTGGATTAAACGCTGCATGATAAGCAAATTCTGCGGTCAATGTTTCTATACGATGCTGGTATTCAGGAGGACCAGAACGCAAAGTGGGAATAAAACATAACAGTGCGGTAGATTATATGAATCATAATCCGATTGTAGAAAGATATCTGAATGGCGTCCTTATGATGTGACGGGGACGTACGTTTACATTATATAATTATCGAACAATCGAAGTATTGATACTGATGAGGTCGATAGGACCCCTAAAGGAGGGCTAATAAAACACATGGGCTGTTGGCCTCGCGCCATGCAGTACAAGTAGTCTTTAACTGAATATTGAAAAATATGGAGCCTTTACAAGCATAAATCAGGCCTAAGTTTTGATACGATTCTTAGTTGACGACGGAAGTATTGAAAGACTGTATCCTCGTGAAAATAGACAACACGAGCTGTTCAACTATCTGCTTGCATAGTTATTGAGCACGCTTACTAAGGTAAGGCATATCAAGGGTGGCGAAGGGATATAAGGGTCAGAAGCGGAAATTGCTGGCTGGAAGCTACCACCGCTTAGAATATATTGGTGGCACAACTTCAGAAAGGGTGCGCAGCCAATCATCGGCGGAAACAAAATCGTCTTCCTAAAGTGAAAACGCTTTTTGCTGGCATCTAAATAATTGAGGAGAGATGCAGCGGGGCTGCCGTAGCTTAGCGCTTGAGGAAGCGTAATTTAGGTCACCGACCTTTCGTTCTATAATTAGAACAAGTACGAGCTAGCGGATCGCAAACCGCTTACTTACTCCATGAGTAATTATTGCCTTATCCAAGGCTAATTAGCTCTTCCGTTTAAAATTCAAAACTGATTTTTATTCATTTTTATCTGGAGCAAAGCGCCTGATTTTAGAAGTTTAGTTTTTCCTAAATATACTAAATATATAGTAAAATCTTAACAAATACATAACTACTGTATTCTTGTTTAGGTGTGGTCACACCAAGCACATCTCATGTGACACACACACCTGTTACCAGGGAACGTGTAACCCCGTTACAAGAGAGACCAAGGAAAAATCCTTGTCCCTGGGTGAGAGGAGTTGAAACGGTATTGCTCAAGACGGAGTATTAGCGCGCCGTAAAAACTCCCCGGGCTTGGATACTGCGCGCGATACTCAGGTGGCGGATAAGGCATCTCCGAAATAGTAAGTGCTGAAGCAGCAGACAAAGGATGCTGCTGGTGCTCGCACTGCCTAACCAGGCTTACTGCAGCGGGGCTGCCGTAGCTCTTTGCTTAGACGAACTTATGCTAAGGTTACCGACCTAACGTTTTATACTAAAACCAGTATGTGTGTAGCGGGTCGCAATCCGCTAACCAAAACTTTAACCCAAGGCAAATGCACTCTTCCGTTCGAAATCCAAACTGTATTCCTTTTGTTTTATTTGCAGCAGGGCCGTTTATATCTAAATCTATTTAACGTCCATCCAGCCTCTATTCGAATTACTCGAGGTGTCCCATTAAACGCGGGAAAAACTGTGATGTCAAACGGGAAACTGGATTACGGAATATGAAGGTACAACGAGCCCGCCAGACGAAGTAAATTATGGTCATACTAGAATCAGAGAGATCTCGTAGCTACCGAAAGTTGTAAATGTTACATTTATAAAAAAAAATCAAACATCTGCTCCTTGTGTGTTCTTTCACAATTGAGAGTACCAAAGGTCGGTCCCCATGCGAGATCATCTATCAACCTTATCGCGGGGAGCCGTCAAGACCTTTTGCGCGCGGGATTAAACGAGGTCAGTCCCATCGTAACAAGTGAAGAAATAGGCTAGTAAGAACCGCGATAAAAGGTCGATTTCGTATTAGCGAGCTTGAGCGCAGAACCTACGGTGACTTGCTGTCAACGTCAACTACTTGTCGCTGTGATGCCGTCAAAAGTCCCTAAAATAAATCAGGAGCGATGTGTAATGGCGTATGGCACACAATTATCAAAAACAGCATGTAGAACTTTAAGCTTTAAAGATGCCGAATACTTATATAGCATATGTGCGTCTTGCGACGGATACATGAGTCATTGACGACTTGCGGTGTTTTCTGACCCCAAGATTGGAAGTGAGGTGTGATCTAGTTCGTTGGAATGGTGAGGCTTGACTGCCATGTTCTATGGGACAATTGGGAGTCGAATTAAGGTGCCACGCAGTCATCTCTTGCGGAAGCTTTTGTGGGCTCGATCCCGCCCTGGCAGGAAGTAGCATCACTTTTTGCGCGGGCCTAGAGCTGAAACATCTGTGGTGTAAGATGTGAAATTGCTTGAATTGATGAGTAACAATGTTGCTTGATAAACAGTAGTCACGGTTGGGATAACTAACACAACGTGTATATGTTTTTTCACGTTTCTAGCTACTTCAAGAACCCCCCTCGCACGAACTCCTCACTATGGAATTTTAATTTACACATTAGAGCCTTACTTATTATGCCTCTTGAATTTGATGACCACGCATGGCCTATTTTGACAAAGAAAACAGCTTTACCTTCTTTACGCAATCTCGACAGCTGCTGCCGTGAAGGCTTTCTTTGATTGATCTACAGACTTGGTCGCGGATTTCGATGGAATGCGCATGAGGAAATCACAGAATTTTGCCACCCATGGGACAATATTTTCTACATACCGCACTTCAGCGCATCCGATACAACCTCATGACAACAAAGCAAGCGTTTACAAAGCTATGGCTTATCTATTGTCTGATGCGTGTATACTTTTACTTTTCTTGTTAACCTGACCAACTACAGCCCTACCACGTTTCCTTTGGTCATCTACATCTTCTTTGCCTAATCATTTTATTGAAGTCCAGTCGACTGGCTCGCATCAATATCCACGCGCTACCGTTCCAAGCTCAACCGTCTTCTCTTTTGATATCTGACGGCGAATACTTCAGTTTCAATTTGGAATGGCTGGTGGAATGCACTTTAAACTTTAACTGAGTATCAAATCATTTAAGGTTTGCAGAATATGACCGGTCTCATTGGTGTTGTTCACACGATCTACTTTGTATAAAATTCTCTCCGAACCATTTCTTTGTGACCAGAAAATTCTGGCAACTTCGGCGAGTTGAATTTCAGCAACACAAATTTGCGCTCTCTGACATCGCCAGCATTGCTGAATTTACTGTTTTAGTCGCAGAAACTTTCATAATGGCGAGCTATGGATTGGTTTTTAGCATCTCAGATGTAAAGATCTGCAAACTCAAGTGAAAAGGCAAGTTAGTGCTTTCACTTCTAGATAAAGCGGTAAAGAACTATGGTGAGCCTCCACCCGCATTAAAGCTTTCAGAACTGCTTACTGAAGTACGCTACGAATTATGGTATTTGAACAGGAACATGTGTATTGCCATTGTCATTGCTTTTCAATCTACGAAGACATTGTCAGCTAAAAAGCGACAGGAGAAGTATCGCCGCCAAACACGATCACAATCAAATTCTTCCTTTCGGGATTAAATGTGCGCTGCATAGCGTCATAATTCGTAGCCGCACTAGCTTCAACGTACTTGTGTACTGTATACCGTCTAGTCTGCAATTGTAGCACAATTTGACAATGAAATGAGTTGTTAACTAAATTGTGACTTTCAGCTTGTAATTACGGTATTCGAAGCGGAATACTGTTACATCCAAACAATACGGAACTGCTATATCTAGTCTTTCATCAAATCAAAGACAAATGCACTGACAACATCAAGGCGCGATGATACAAATTTAACGGTGGTCAAGACGAGTTCATTACATAAAGTATACGCGACATTCAGCAAATGCCATTGTATATTGGTATAAATGATTGGTGTATTATCTTTATCGTGAAATTCTAATAGCTTACTCTGTAATACTACAGGAATCCTGTAATACAATAGTATTCTTTTGCTGTTGGTTTAGTACGCATTAGGAACGGTTCAGACATAGCATGAATTATCATTCTGTGATAAAAAAATAGATCATACGTACAGAGTATAATACAAGCATAAAGAAAGTACCCTTTCTTAGCTTTCAGATTATTTTATCCAAGTAATTGCGTAGTACGTCAAGCTAGATATTTTTCAATTGCTTCTATAGTTGATGATGTCGCTTGAGAATCGTAATGGAGATAATACCTCTTCCAGTTTTGTCGCTTTTATCTTTCATATATAGCCAAGCTCAGAAGTGTTTTAGCATGATACCGAGGTATATTTTTACGATGAACTATTGTGGCACGAGGATGGCGTTGCGGATTGGAGAGGTCGTAGCGCGTCAAGCAAATAGTAATTATATATATTACTACTGAGCATGGTTGAAGATATATATATATATAAATTAGCGTTACTACACTCTAAAATGTTAATCTCTTAAACAATAAGAGCAGACAAACTACCCTAACTCTTAGCATTGCTGCTGGGAAGAGATTTTGTGCTAATTCTATCTGATTTCAATGAGAATACTAATTTAGGAGATGCTATTCTATCCGAGATGCTCGGCATCCCTGTTGCTTATCTGAAGGATTCACGCTTGTTCAATATAATTGTGCTTGATTAACGATAAACCGGATCTCCTTTTGAAATTCGTCGATCAAAAGTTCAAAGTGTGATGCGAGAAATGAGGGATGTGTGGTATCAATTTAACTTTGAAATGTCATTACTATTATGTAGTTTGATCAAGTAATGGTTTTAGCGTAATGCTGCCATGACTTTTATGATGACAACGGCTTATGTGAAAGGAGCGCATACTTTCCATAAGTATAATCAAGTCGACCAATCACGCGCTATGTGCCCAGAGCTATG
The DNA here is from genome assembly GCF_900000015.1 of Plasmopara halstedii. Classification (NCBI taxonomy): domain Eukaryota; phylum Oomycota; class Peronosporomycetes; order Peronosporales; family Peronosporaceae; genus Plasmopara; species Plasmopara halstedii. Next base: position 1,106,584 of record NW_020187183.1, on the reverse strand, counting down.
GCAAAATGGAAAATTTATATTAACTTGGAAGTGAGGTAGAGATTACGATAGCTCATTATAAACATCGAAGAAGTGCTGCAACAGGCGTCTTTTCTAAAGAAAATAATGATTACGACTTGGTTTTAGCAAGCCGATAACGAGGACTTGTCATACTTAAGTGTCTTGTGTGGAGCATATTTACCATGGACTGACGACTCACGCCTTATTCGCAATATACGACTTACTTATGGCGTTCAATGCAAAAGAATAGAAGCTGGCTTACAAAGGCTGACCCACGAGTAGATGTTGCAGAGAAATTTAACTCGTATTGCGTTCAAAGTGAATCGACGCTGAAAGGTAATTGACACGAAGTTTACATAATATGAGCGAGCGTGATGTAGAGCACGTAGATGGAAATTCAAAGTGCCTGTGGTACATTACCTTTGGTGTATTGTGTGGCTGTCCCGCGTGTGTCCAGTGTGCAGAGTAAAAAAAAGGCTGCGGTCATTAAGCGTTCTGATTAATCTATCGCATTATTCGGGACGAGGTATAATTCGTCTTTCTCGTGTTGGATACTGATTTTGAGAGGGGAGGATAGGAACGTAAATTTGTGCTTAGCGCGCAGACTTGCAAGCAGCAAGACCAGGCACAAAGCCAAGCTAGCAACGGCAAGAAAAAAACGATTGACAGAACCATCATGAACATTGTTGGTGAATGATTTACAAGCAACCTTTTCCGCAGCTTTTAATGTAATGGGGCTGAGTTTGCCATGCATATTTTCAATAAGATTATCACAACCAATGGCATACATTTCCTGCTCTGATCCTGATGGTACAAACTGAGTCACTGAGTCATGTTATTGTATTCTGCTAGATTTAAAGAAGATTCTGCATATTAGGCGCAGCATAGGAATATATGCAGGCGCTGCTAAAGAGACGCAGATATATCGAATGTAGTTGCAGTGTCGCTTAAACCTTAGACAACGTGAAACCCTTGGAGACGTTAGACAGCTAGTAAAATATGAGCCTTAGGATACTCTACCTTCAAGACAAGAAATAGTCGGCGAGTTTGTAAACCTATGCAGAAAACAAATCACGTCTGTTTTAAAACCTTTACGCGAGCCTTCAGCAAAGCGCAATGGGAGATCGACCACGAAGATGTAGGAGACGAAACTTGGACCAAATAACTCAGAGCTGTGTATTGTGGCCGGCGGATGTAGTAACTGGCCGACAAGTCCACACAGCAGAATGAGCCAAGTCAGTGTGTAATGGACAATGTTGTGCAGACGGATACTTGAAACTCTATATCTTATGTGGCGATAGCTGGTGAGTATCATGAACGACGAGATCGCAGCTTTGGAGATTAGTAACGAGCTGGAGGTCGTGTGGATTATTCATAAATGCTTACTTCATATTTGTCTGTAATAGCGGCGACACCCCTATGATAGATAGAATATCAATCAGATAGCGGACGAAACAATAATCAGTACGAGCTGACGATACTCTTACTGTTTTCAATATGATTATACAACAGAATGCCCAAAACAGGAGACACAAGGAGTTCAAAGATGACAACATAATATCCAGAGGATCAAAACACAGTAACAGGCTCAGAAATAGCAACTAGTCTTGCAAATTAAAGAACCATTAGCTTTCTGCATCTAGCCATCTACTGCACGAGTGCATTAAGTTCAAGATGCAAATGGTGCTCGAGAATCGTGGTTGTCTCTGGAGACAAAATCGAGCGCTAAACTACCGCGCTGGACCAGATAACACTTGATAGGATGTCGCTCAAGCTCATGGTGATTATCCGCCATGCAACGGAGTATTCGCTGTTGCACTTGATACTTCCACGGACGTTGCGCAAGAAGCAAAGTCACACCTGATATTGCGCTCAACAAGAAGGTAGTATCCAACAAGCTTTTGTTGTCGACGCGACATCATAACAGCAATGGATTGAGGTGCGACGTGCTAGAGCCCGTCAACAGGACCAAGACACTGGCGAGATATTTCAATGCTGTGGGGGTTCCGGTCAGGGAAGTCGACCTGGTTATTCCGATTCTCGCAAGTCTACCGAGCCTTACCTTCCCAATGACAGCATTGGAGTCGAGGACCGGCTTGCTAATGCGAGAAGTTGTGAGGTCTTTGCGCTGTACGAGATCGCTAAGCTTAAGACAATCTGAATTTTGCTCAGTCAGGCGGCTACAACAATTTCTCGGTTGATAAATCGGACGTCAAACCGCGTTCCAAGATTGGCCACTTAACAAAAATTTTGACCTGATGCAGTTGGATGGTTAAACTGATGAAGAGCAATATTACTTCGTCTGCCATCTCATGCGCTTGCTTTAAGACCTAAGCCATCACCGCGGATGCGGAATCAAACTATCGACAAGTTTCTGTTAAAGCTGGACTTCAAAAAGCGTGCGGTCGACCACTGCATACACACCAAACAAGAAGTTCAGACATATTCGTTGTGGCTCTCTTCGTCGGCGATCTGGATCTTGCAAATAAGAAAGCCGAGTTGTTCAAGTCATTAAAGAAGACGCTCATTGAGCGAATCGACGTGACGGAGTTAGGCACCCTCGACTACGTTATGAGCATAGCGAGATATGCTGGCAGCGAATGTGTCGATGCATTGACATAGAACAGCGAAAGATGTTCTGAAAGCGTTTGTTTATGGAAAGCAGTACACTTATCAAGACCGAAGTCTCAAGCTTATTAAAACGCTGTGCGAAAGTGGCTGTAAGGACAAAACTTAAGGCTCGTGCGCCATAACGCAATTTGATCAGCTGCTTGAATTTCTTCATGATTGGAGCTCGAGTAAACCTCACTGTTACAATAGATAGTTTGCATTGGACCCACATCCCGCACAGTGGCAAGCATCCGAACGCTTGCTTCGCTTCGTTCAAGGCATAAAGTCACGCGGTATCAAACTCCGGGCAACAAGTGAAGAAAGAAACCAAGGCTGCTTAGATGTGGATTGGGTAGTGGCATCGCAACTCGATGCAGTATAAGAGGTTACGCGTTCATTGTTTTACGGCGGATATAGCAGTTGGAAAAGCATGAAGAAGCGGATTTTGAGATTGTCATTTACGGAGGCGGAGTCTATCTTGTAGATTAAAGGCTCCCAAGAGACCATCTGATTCAAGGCAATTGGACACGAAGGTGATTCTGATGACCAATCCAATCACAGCCGTGAAATTCAAAAATTTCCGGACATCTTACATTTTTAGAGATCGAACGCTGCCGAGTTGAGTGAGAGTTTGGAAAAGCTGACACTTCAAGCGGTGATGGTATACCGATACGACACCAGTAGCTCAGTTGAGGCGATCGAGAGCCTCGCAAGCCGTCGATGGTGGTCGCTCATAGCGACACCGCTTTTGCAAAATACAAGACGGGAAAACGGACAAGGATGATTTGATGACCACAGACAACATGGTAAGCGGTTGAATGTATAAGAAGTAAGATGTGCTTTCCTACGCCGAGAACAAGGCTGCATCGGTCATGACGATATAATTGTTAGAAAATGATATCTGCTCAAAGCTCTAAACGTCGAATTCAAGCAGCTGATTGTTGTAATGGGGCTACACGAACCCTGATAACAGGTGTGTTTGTCACACGATATGTGCATGGTGTGACCACACCCAAACAAGAATACGGTATGGGGCTCGGTAGTCAGTAGTTATGCATGTATTTTGATTTTACTATATATATAGTATATTTAGGAAAATCTAAACTTCTAAAATAAGGATAAAAAATTAATAAAAATCAGTTCGGACTTTAAACCGAAGAGGCGATTAGCCTTGGGAAGGCAATAATCATTCTTGGAGTAAACGGACTGCGATTTGCTAACTCATACTTGGTTCTTGTAAAGAACGAAAGGTCGGTGGCCTAAAGCACGCTTCCTCAAGCGTTTTGCTACGGCAGTCCCGCTGCAAGTGTACAGCCAGCTAATGACCGATTTACGCTGAAGCAACTTGTTGAGGACTCTGCGCTTGCGAACGCGTAGCACGTCGATGTGCGATTCAAATTTGAGCCGAAAAGGGTCCATTATGCCTGGCAGCGACCACATGCAGACAATTTATAAGACAAAAATATTACCCTTAGGGTATGACGAGTGGTGAAGTGTTACGATTAAACTAATGACTGGTAAGCGATGGAGGACTGTGATCTACAACACTTTCATGAGTCAAGTGATTCGCTTCCCCCTATTTTCTATTAAACGTCGGTTGACTTAAAGCGCTACTAGATCCTACAGTTCGAGAACTAAAATCTATGACCGGTCGGAGCTATCACTATGCATTTACAAAAGTCCAAATGGTGTAATAACTAGAACCTCAAAGTTCTTCTTCTACCTGACGTCCAATGTATTTCTACATACGTGACTGAGTATGCCGAATCGTTCAAATGTATCAGTGAGACAACATTATTTGGAGAATTTTAAAAGTCAAAGTTGTTTTTAAAGCTAGTGCGACTTATAGGAAACGATGCTTTGTGTTCTGCAGCGCGCACATAGATTATATCTAACAGGGAAGGAAACACTTGTTCATGCTTATTCTCCTGTCGCACTTAAAAATAAATTATATTAAACATATGCTCCTGTTTAATTCCTAGCGTTCAAATTCCACAATTTCGTAGCTTACGCAGCTTGCTCACTATATTGTGATGTTTGAGATTGCAAATTTGTGTATGCTAGAATTCAGAGTCGCCAAACTTGTCAGGAAGAGATCGTGAGAGAACAACACCAATGAGTCTCGTATTATATTAGGATCGGTTTAAGAACATCTGGTGATTTTATACTCAATTTCACAAATTAAAAATTAGGTGTAAGCAGTCAGATAAGATGGTGAGGCTTGGAAAGGCAGTGCGTATCTCGTATATATCGATGCAAGTCTGTCAAGGCAAAGAAGCTACGCATGATAAAGATGTGGATGGGCCGCAGCTGTGAAAGATGATCAGAAAGATAGAGAGAAAAGTAATAACAGACAGTCACGATCGGGGGGGTATTTTGTTGAATGCTTGTATTGAATTGCACCGTTATATCGGATTGGCTGAAATAGTGTATGTAGAAAGAAGCTGTTCCCATGGTAAATGCGATTTCCTCTGTCAATTAAAAATGCGACTCAGCAGAGGATAACGACATTACATGTGCTGCGCGCAAGCTGAAGCTGATTTTCGCCAAGAAAGGAGACGAGGGAGATGCGTGGATGGTAAACAAGTGTGAGCGACTTATCGGTTATCAAAGTAATTATTAAAGAAGGCTTCGACTGATTGTATTATCATATCCGCAAGATGGAAGGCTTGATGAAGATGAGAAAACATTAGTAGCGGGAAAAAGCGTTCAAATTAGCATCGAAGTGCTTTACATGTTGTCAGAAGTACCGACTTTGATCTCATCCAGGCGGCCAATCCTGCTTTTTCGGTCATTTTCGTTGGGGGTGCTAGAAAAGAGTGGCACGATAGAGGAACGGACGAAGCTGGACCCCAATCACAATGCCTTTGTGAGGTTGACCCGTACTTCAATGGGTTGATCCCCCGACCGAGCGATGCTGATAGAGGCACCTTTCTTCTTGCGACTCTTGTAATGATCCTTGGTTGATTTTAACACGATTAAATCGCAAAGAAACGAAGCTGAAGTTATAATGTGCTCGAGATAATTGGGTGAAAGCTGCGTTCAAAACCACCAAAAACACGACGTCGTATCGTTTCGTAACGTTGATGAATTTAAAAGACTCAAACGATTGATTCTCAACAAAACGGTTCCAGCACGTCAGTCTTACTTGAACTCGTGAAGACATGCGCGATTTGCTGTGCGCGAAATCGTTGAGCTTGGTTTTGCAGTCGACGTTTGTAACGGCGTACTTGGCGTGATAGCATCTATTTTGTACTTGTTCGTTCTTGACGGCGTTCCGCGATGGGTTATCGAGTACTTGAATTTATCAAAAGGTATGTGTGCAAAGGGAGATCGTGAATTGGGGTATTGTTAACGAGTGCTTTGGTATAGTCTGCTCTCAATTCATGCAGTGGTATGAACATACACTTCACATAAACTCGCAGTTTGTCCGCTTGGCAAATTTTGCCGTATTGGGACAAACGGCTAACCCACATGGCACATTGGATGGGAGATTATGTTTCGGGATTCTTTCTATGTTTTCTGATTCCACGCATATTTTCAGCGAAGAGAGGATGTTGTTCGAGTTTCTTATGCGCTGTTGGGATACACTGGTTTCGATGTTAGGAGGTGACAACTGTTGCAATAATAGAACTCGCACTGGCTTTTAACAACTTTAGGAATATTGTGGATTTGACAATGCTTTCTCTTCAGCCCTGGCAGTCGTGGAAGATGTTTGGTGCTTGCTTCTATGCAGTAAAAATGAATGCGTTGTTGGCTCGCCTTTGACGCTGAGGACTCTTTTGCCTTGCATGCAGATGTCCTGCTGCCTTGATGGAACTAGTTTCGTCAAGAATGATATGGTGTGCAGGCGCGATTGGTGCCTGTTCATTTTTCAAGATCCAACTTAAATCGGCTGGGAACGATGTTAAACAATCAAGTGGGCATTGAGTGGCTATGTTGCAATGAGTGTTGACGGGGTTAGTTTCGACATTTTATTGGCTTCGTAAGGTGCAGCAACTGACAACGTAGTTGTGTTCGTGTAGCAAAAAAGACATTTAATAATTAAGCCAAGTCGCCCAAAAGACCATCTATGCGTGTTCGCTAGATGATATGCTTCCCCGTCGTACAAAACTGCTTTAAATACTGTGTCCGAAGCTGATGCGAATGAAGTGGATCAAGTCATTGAAATATGCTAAGTATAGGATTCTGAATGAGCTGCATTCTTTCATCGAAGCCAAGTTCTTGAAAGTTTGAATTTGCAGAATCTTCATCTTAGCGACAAGAAATATCAAACATCTTTCTTGAGTTCACACTCTTATCTGAAGTCTCTGCCGCTCAGCATTCTTGAACTGCAATCTGCATATTTATCTTCGCAATGCAAAGAAGATTTGCATTTCGAAATATTTGAGTTTTCTAAAGCTATAATTGCTACTGAGGTAAAATACTTAATTTAAATTTTGCAGATGATGCTCGAAAAACATGAAGAAAGTCGTAAACCTCATGTATAGATACGGTTTAGGGTATGCATCTGCCTGTGCGTGCAATTCCAAATGTAGCACTGTAATCGTCATTGAGCCGATATAAGAGAATCAATGTGATTAATCAATGTAACTATTATAGCATGACTTTAAAATACCGCACGACTAGAACAATGAATGTCATCTGTACTTCCGTCACCACTCAAAAACCTGATCGCAGCCAATACAGTAAAATTTGATACCGGTATCTACCATCATCAGAGTCGAATTGTCATCGAGGAAGTTACATTGCCACTCACGCGACAACTTCGGGAATACCGGGCATGTCGAGGGCATGGCCGGCATTGTTGATACAGATCGCGATACTTTTACATATACAGACCAGTAACGCGGTCTCCGTAATGACTAATGCGACATCGAACAGCTCTGAAAGCAGACGAGATGAGATCGAGAACACCGTGACCACTTCAGCGCATTTTCACACGTTATTGATGCCGGAAAAGAAAAAGCCGGACTCAGCTCCTACAGATTCAGATTCAGACTCGGGAGTTGGTAGTAATAGCGAATCATTTTTTTCGTATACAAATCTTCCGGATATCAAGCTGAATGTATCAACAGATGGGTCCGTACCTCCAAATTGGGTTGGGCCTACAATCGGAGATTTTACAGACACAGCATGCTATCGTAAGACGCACGAAATGAACTCATATGGCGGGTGTCCGCGAGGGTATTATGCCTCTGGACAGAAATGCTGGGCTCAGTGTCCTATTTCCTACCCTGTCGAATGTTTTCTTGAATGCATCCCGGAGAACGACAACTGCGTATTAGAAATCATGGCCAAGGTTACAAATCCGGGTTACGTCGTACTCAGTGTCGCAACCTCGGGATTATTTCACGCACTGTTCGAAACGTCTAAAGTGATGCAGAAAAGTCTCATGTGTGTCTTCAACCTGTTCAATATTGCTGAAGGCATCTCGCGCTACATTCGGAATCAGCAAATGACGACACCGAACGGGACCAAGGAGGAGATTCTTACGGCCGTATACCAAACAGACCTCTTTCTTGTGGATCTCCCTGTTGCCATAACTGCTTGCATGGGACACACCGTCCCGCGATATGCGTACTGGGCTGACACAATCGTAACCTCGTCGGAAATTTTTGTCAAGCAGCTATTGACCAACCGAAATATGATTATGAGCTCCGTGGATTCTTTCCTCCTGTTCATTCGAAACTCGTCTTTTAGTAAAACTGCAAACGAGTTAAATGCTGAGACCATAGCAAATCTCACAGCATTGATCGATTCTGGCTCCAAGTGTGGGTTTGAACTGAAGCGACTTGCAGACCGCGTGATTATCAAAGTAGGTGACATGCGGGAAAAGAACCCATGGGCTACGAATGAAGATATTCGTGCGGAAATGAGTCAGTCTTCAATCGTGCTCGAGAATGTTCCAACTGTCACGAACAATTGCATGGGTGAATTACTGACGACCAAAAAGCCGTACGCTGCTTACCAAACGCGTGATGTCTTGCGAAAGACTTTGAGCGTAATAATCGATCAATTGATCGATAAATCGACTACAGATATGGGTGTAACCATGTCAAAACTCGATTACTGGACGTCTATATCTAATATGGGCCTTCTCGCATTATCAGCGCTTGATCCCACGGGTATTGCTTATACGGCGTTTAATTATGTTCAGTCGGTATGTGGTCCGACCGAGTTCATTGGTGAGATTGACGATGGATCTGCTAAGGATGCATTGGGTCTTACAATGAGAGACAAGGCATTTTATAACAGTCATGGCACGTGGACCAAAAAGGGCGATGGCAAAGTTGAGCTTAAGTTTGTCAGTACCGACACCAAGAATGTCGATGTAGACATTTATTCGGGTGGCAGGATTTTTGCTTCCGTTCGAGTAAACAGTGGGCAAAATGTGACATGGACATCAACGGTAAAAGAGCTACAGGAGAAAACGTTGTATTTGGAACGTTGGCGACCAAGTTTTCTAGGGATTCCGATAAAAGGTAGCGGTTCTCTTCTGCTTTGGGTGCCGCGATCATCTGAAGGTGGCCATCTCGAAATGACGGTTAGAATTAATATCAGTTAGAGCAAGTATAGATAGACCTTAGTCAATTAATTATGAAGCGTGAATACGCGAATCGAGTACATTGGAGCGTTTTGTTTACCAAATATTTTGCCTAGGATACACAACGTCGAGATTTTCTACATACACTATTTCAGCCAATCCAATACAACGGCGCAAGCATTCAACAAAGTATGCCTCCACCCCCCGATCATGACGGTATGTTATTACTTTTCTTTCTTTCTTTCTAATCATCTTTCACAGCTGCGGCCCATCCACATCTTCATCATGCGTAGCTTCTTTGCCTTGACTGACTGGCATCGATATATACGGGATACGCACTGCCTTTCCGAGCCTCACCATCTTATCTGACTGCTTACACCTATTTTTTAATTTGTGAAATTTAGTATGAAATCACCAGATGTTCTTAAATCGATCCTAATATGATACCAGACTCCTGTGTGTTCTCTCACGATCTCTTCCTGACAAGTTCGGTGACTCTGAATCCTAGCATACACAAATTTGCAATCTCAAACATCACAATATGGTGAGCAAGTTGCGTACGCTACGAAATTGTGGAATCTGAACACGCACAGGAGCATATGTACCATATAATTTCTTCTTAAGTGCGATAGGCGAATAAGCATGAACAAGTGTTTCCTTCCGTGTTAGATATAATTTATATGCGCGCAGCAGAGCACAAAGCATCGTTTCCCACTAGCTTGAGACACAATTTTGACATTTAAAAAATTCTCCAAATAATGTGTTTTCACTGATGAATTCATACGAGATGATTGAGATCAGCGTTGTATTCCTAGAGTCATGTTTTCTCACGAGAAGTGACCGCGGGAATTGATTGCTTTATTCTCTTCACCTAGGCAACAATCGTAGGGTATGCTTGCCAAATTTCAGCCATTTACACCTTGCATCACGGAATTGATGTCAAAAGCTTTTGTCTGATGTCGAAATACGTTGTAAGTGCATTCACTGCTGATACATACTACCTCAAAGCAGTTTTAACGTATAGCAAGAAATCGGTTCGTTAACCAATATTAGAATCACCAGTTGTCCATCTTTACACCATTTAAAGTCATATTATTTTGCATTGTGAAATCCACTACTGAAAATTTGACCTCGCTGTTTTTGTGCAAGGTGGAGAAAGAAGCGCATGTTGAAAGTTGCCAACCTCTTGTTCTGACGACCTCTTAGCCAGAAGAGAAAGAGAAACGGAGGGCTCTTGTCTATGGTTCTGCCATAGATGGGATATTTGCTGGTTCATTAAGAAAGCACTCTATTGACTGAGGTCGATTGCCTCTGGCGCGCATATAGTATCCACATCCCACGACCCCAATGGTGTGTTTCGCATTCAGTGCAACACCCACCACTTTGTCGAAAGAGTAGATGTGGAAGGTGTTGATGCATCACGAATAATCTTCATCTGTAGAAAATTGTAGACAGTACGTGCATCTTGAAACGAAATTAGTACTGTAGTATTGGGTGCTTACACCGTACAACCATCATGTAATCTAATGATATACAATGCTTCACAACTGTTTGAATCTCACATTGCACTGCTGTGTGATTGTTAACATCCAAACGTCCTCTGCGCAAAGTGTAAGGTAGTTGTAGTCAATCCCAAGGTCAAGTCGTGAGATTGAGACATTTGATTCATCGAGCCGGGACAGTTAGTCAGCTTATGTCTTCCGTTTGGACAGGATCTGGGAACTGGTAGCGAAAAGGCACGATGCGGCAATCGCTTGCCGGGAGACGTAATCCCGCTTGGCTATGCACTAGTGAGACATCTCCAAGAGTTTTTCAGCTAGCGCCGAGCGGATATCAAATGACACCTCCGTGAGAAAGATGTGCTGAGAATCCAGTCTCTTGAGAGTCGGCATAGGGAAAGCTTTGCCTTATGACGGAAAAAAACTAAAAATTTTGCCACGTTCCAGACATAAGAATAGTGCGTCGTGTTCACGGTCGACAAGCTGAGAGAACGCGCACGAGAATGGGCACAAATGGGCGACGCTTCTGCAAAATATGTGCTCCCAGCATGGAACGTGTAAGAAACAGATGTTGTGGGTGTTCGCGCAGCCTTACCAGGTAGCAGGAATTGGTAGTTGACTAATCTTGCAGCGGGGCTGCCGTAGCTTTGCGCTTTGAGGAAGTAAGTCAGGTCACTGACCTCTCGTTCTATAATCAGAACAAATCGGAGTTGAGCGGATCGCAATCCGCTTATGTTTAGAATATTTATAGCCTTAACCCAAGGCTAATTAGCTCTTCGGCTTAAATTAAAAACCTGACTCTATTTACTTTTATCTGCGGCAAAGCCGACTAAATTAAAATGCATAGATTTTTCTAAATATGTAAAGTAAAATCTGACTACATGTATAGCTACTGCTATTCAGCCCCGAACCATATTCTTGTTTGGGTGTGGTCACACCATGCCCATCTAATGTGACACACACACCTATTACCAGGGTATGTGTAACCCCGTTACTTGCCGCAATATCGTCTGACCCTCCCCCGTAAACTGTATTGAATATTATCCTCACGTAGAGTATCTAAAACTGTGAGGCTCGCACTGAGCCCTTCCAGATCCTTCCTTTCCTTTTGAGAAAATGTTGGGTATCGCATTCAATGCCTAAAGTGATTTTAATGTCGAATGGATCAGATTTAGTAATAAAAAGCTTTAAGCGCGCGTCAGAAGCGATGAACTTCTTCCATGCGAAGAAAGAAACTTTTTAGCTGCATAGAAGCTTTGTGGTTTTCACAGACGTTTCGTATGTAGGATACAAAACATCGGTCTTTGATGGCCCTCTTCGCCTTCGGCTGACCGGAAGGGGAGGCAATCTATAAGGCGAGGTTGTTGTACGAACCCCTCGCTGCCAAACGTGATTTCGTATAGGCGATATAAAGCGTGGTATTCTGGGTAAAAATTAGGCTCTCTATACCTCGTAAATGTTGTAGTGATTGAAAATTAGCTTGGTTGAAGAATTTCCAGTAGAAAGGTGGTTAAAAATCCGGTGTTGCTAGTTATTGCTTCAAAATAATTTAACGTCCTAAAAGCTCTGTGAATTCGTATAAATTCTCTTATAGAACTACGTATCAGTCACGACTTTCAAAGGCAAAGAAGTACGCAGTGACATTAATCTGCAGATACTCATACGATAATTAAAGCTTCGCAACAGGGACATTAGTACCTGAATTCGAGGGGTTTTACAATTTAAATGTTATCCTGTCTTGTACCTGGATCTGAGATACGACCTTAACCCAGGTATGAGGTGGATAGAATGCCAATAACCGTAGGTGGACTGGAATTTGAAAAATGGGATGGCGCTCACTTTTCTCCTGGCGGACTTTGGTGCGTCTTGGACTCAATTTCGCCAAGAAGCAGAAGTCATTTTGGTGCAGACACGAATTTTCGATAAATCTTCTACAAGCTTCGATTTTGTCCGAATACGCCACCAAATGGTGTTGCTAGATGCATCGAGCAGAGTTTGGAATACAGAAGCGGCAGTAAGCTGCAGTTTCAGGATGAGGCAAGCACACTTTCGTAGCTCTTAGGATGAAAACGTTAAAATTGATTTGAAATCGACACTCGAAGTTGTAAAAACACGCCAAAACCTTCACGTCAATGTCCTGCTTGTCACCAAGGGGCTGAACTTGGCTCAGATAGCTCCGCTTGAAAGCGCAAACGCCAAACACAGTTTACCAATTTTATCACGTCGTAAGAGTTGAAGCAATCAAACGTTTCTAGCTTCGCTGGAGGGAAGGTCACATACGTCTATATTGGTTGGGCCTTGCGTTTATGCTGAGCTCCAAAGTGTTGCTTCACGCGTTCTTTCTGACCCCAGAGGTCGTGATGTCAAAAGACTATCAACTGCAATTAATACATCAGCTGTAGGGAAATTTATGCCTGTATGGAAAATGTACTTGGATATTGGGCATTGGTGAGAAGCTGAAGAAGCTCGTTTTTAAATTTCATCCTGGGTGAATCAAATGCGTTTTCTCAATCAAATCGATGCAAGCCAGCTTCATTGAAGCGAATGTCCGAGAATAGAGTCAATCTACTCTTGACTATTCAAACCTTAAGGCACGATGTGGACGTCGAGGTAAAAATGCCACCTCAAATTCGTACGTTTTACAATTTCGCTCGTTTGCATGAAACCACCGTTACAGCTACCGACCGACCAGGTTTTGAACTCACCATAACGTCGACCCTCACTCGCACGCAAAAGGATGCTGCGACAGAAGACCAAGCTTATTTTTTCGGGGAGACTAATGCTCAGGGTGTAAGCGCAAAAGTGCCAGGTGAATCTTACCGAAGGTGAAAATTCAATTTTATAGATTAACGAATGAGTGTATCCCCTCCGGCTCATCAGATACTGGTCACAAATATGGTACACCCACCAACCCAATGAATACATGCAGCGGGGCTGCCGTAGCTCTTTGCTTAATGGAAGCGAAGCAAAGGTCACCGACCTTACGGTCTTTACGAGAGCAAGTACGAGTGCAGCGGACCGCAACCCGCTGACTCCAAGAGTACTGATACCCTTAACCAGCGAAAAGACGCTCTTCCGTTCAAAATTAAAACTGTGTTTAATTGTTTTATTTGCAGCAGAGCCGCCTATATCTAAAACCTTAGCTTTTCCTCATTAAATAGTAAAATCTAACTAATATGCATTACAACTGGCAATCCTGCCACGTAGTGGCTTCTTGTTACGGTGTAGCCATACCACTGTGTGATAACACCAACCTGTGTAATCCACACCTATGCACTGTCACACCATCTTGTTCGACCCGCCCTTTCATACGACGGTACGTGTAATTACGTTACAATACAGTGGACCGCCCGTTCGCTCAAGTGTGCGAATTGCTATCAGATATAATTGCCACTGGCGAGCCTTGTTGACGAAAAAATTGTCGATGAACAGTTTAATCGTATCCTTATTTATTACAGTATCACTAACAGCAGCCTGATGAGCCATATTGTTTAGACGGGCCACAAAAAGCAAAAAAAGTATTACCAACCGCGGTTTCTGAGCAGCGAAATGAACGACAATACTTATGGATTACCGACGCTCTGCTGAATCCAGCAAGCTGCTTAAAAGTACGGTTGCATGTGGTGAGTATATAATCCGGTGATACCATTTACTTGTGCACACATATGTGCTCATCCGCTTGTACATATAGAGCTACCCGTACATAGTGATCACTGAGTTTGAACGTTTTCTCTTTCAAGATGGCCACCCGACAAAATATCATGTGCTTCAAACAGTATTGGGTACTTAGCGTTCTCATCATGAGGCACCACTTCGAGATACGTCTACTTTGATCTAGCTAGCCTTTGTAAAAAGCGGGGCAGACGATAACCGCGCTTCGATAAAGCAGCATCTACATCTTAGAACATTATGCTTCCCAGATCTTTGATAAAGGCACATGTGCTGCGTCTAACCCGCTTCGGTTCGACCATTGGTGGCGTCATCTGTGTGACACGCGACAATTTATAGTTGGACGACGTTATTGCACATCCTCTTCAAAAAATCCAAGTTGCATTCATTGAAGAATGATTTGGCGACGACATCGCAGTGCGTAATAATGCATGGTCTATATAGGAAGCTGGGGGCTAAGCAAAAAAATACTCCAATGTAAGCAAATCGTTATGTATTGCACTTAGCTGTAATTCTTTTTTTTCGATTTGAGCTGTCGAGAAATGGACGTGATGACACGGTCAAGCCCAACTACATCTACCGTGACAAAGCACGGATAAATCCACTGGCCAAAGTGTCTTAGACAACATGAAATGGCCGACATGTATTCAGAAGAGCCAGAACCGAAGCATGCGACTGTTATATCTTTCACAGTCTTGAAACCGCATCTTTTGTCGCATATCAGTCTCATTTGTTTCTTCATGTAGATTGGTTGATACCGTGTCGTGTCGGCATAGTTCGCACTGCATTCGTTGGTCAGTTGTAGTCAATTCCTAACGTTATTTGGAATTGAGGCTTTGTCCAACCGACAGTGGGCTTTGCTTTTGCGAGATCAATCGGCTACCCATATTTTTAGCGATATTGCAACCAAAAATGGTATATTTTTGGTACCAAAGGCATTTTTCTATCGGTAAACATCTCTTTAAGTGCTAATACTAAATACAACTCGCAACTGTGTATTTCAGCAGTTGGCTCTCCGTGCTCTACGTGATCGTGGACTAATCGAGGTCGGAAAAGGTATGTAAATCACCACGTATGACGAAACAGCTGCATCACCATACGATTGAGCCTCAACGGCGCGATTAACGATCCCTACTGAATGACATGCCCTCGGCCTTGACCTTGCATGAAGTAAGGCTGGATCTACCGTCGCAACACGCTTCTCAATCGTAGGAGCCGACCGACCTTGCAATGACTAAGACCCTTGTTGGTCAATGTTAGAGCACTTCCAATGCATTCCGCAGGAAGTATCCATCGCAGTGAGGCGATGTCGCTGTCTTTCATAAGCATTTGAGGACATCCATCAACCAAGTTAAGGGCAATATGTTGTCCTCCTGCACTCCCTGTCTAAAATTTTGGTTTGTTTGCGGTTTTATGGACATTATTCTATTGGCCATTTGCCATTCCGTCAAAAAAATTGGCATTGGAAGTGACGATTTAGGCTCTACAACCAAAACAATTTAAAGCTTTGTATGGAAGAAAGCATCATAATGACGTCACACTGTTCTCTTGACAGAGGTCATATAGTTTTGATAACCAAGTCGGTTTCACGAGGTACTCTTTCGTCAAAGCTAACACGTTCGGTTAGTCTGTTTCAGCACTCAATATTATTACTTCCCCACCTGATGAAATCCCTTCTATTGGGAATAACGAGCGAAGTGAGTATCTCATCGCCACCTCGTGGAATCCTCAACAAAGGATTGGAAGGGCCCGTTGAACCTTGACGATAGCTGTGCTAACCATGCACTCAGTAATGTGCGAGTTTCCTCAACGACAGATTCATTCGTAACGGATGATGATCCCACTTCCTCTTCTGGGTCCAACCGTAGTATTCCGGTGACTTCACTATCTTACCATTTCGTACACTCATCCTAAAGGGATAATTCTCCCGATAAGCAGGAGCTTCAGCATGAGTAGTAAGAAATCGCATATAATTTCCAGGACTACCCACGTCACTACTTTAACCAGAGAAGAAGCACTACGGCTGCTTTCCCGTGGATTTTCACTTTTCGCAAAGTAGACACGTCTAACGGGTGGTCTGGTTTTGGCATAAGAGTCGTGTCTTGACAAGGATAAATCATCCTTCTGTCTCGCATTTTATACGCGCCTTTAATTTGCTCTTATCTCTGACATAGGAGCCACTCAGTTCCGGTCCTGACATGGAATGCAAGGGCTCACAGCTATTCAATTGTAGCCCACCAAGGATATGCTCTGGACTTCAAGGAATACAGTCGTCCTTTAACATTTTTCAAGCTCGTGATCAATATGATGCTGGTAAGTTTATATTAATAGATAGCAGTAATTGCGAATTGTTCGACGGTCTGCAAGTGTAGATCTCAATCTGGCGAAATTTTTTGCAGTCTGAACTATTACAATTCACTCTGAAACAGTAGGTAGTTATGATCAATTTGAATAGAAAACTGCAGCATCGTTTTGAAATAAAGCATGATGGAGAGATTAAGGTCGTTGGATAACGCTTCCATGCGCAGATCGCAGACAGCATATTTGGTGGAAATTATCGCCGTGCTGGAGGGGATACAACGAAAGCTTGCAACATGGACACGAGATATATTTTCATACTTTTCTGCTAGGTTCAGTCATCATTCTAGCAGACGTATGAAAGTGCTCGGAAATAGCGAACTCACACGCATCTGCGCTAACATCAAAACCGTCAAGAGATGCTGGCTACCACTTGCAATCATCATCCGTAACATCGGCTACGCTTCTTTAAGTAGTCATTGCAATCAATCTTGAATACGCATATGACCAAAGCACTAAACAGCACATACGCGACTGGAAATTGCACAGCAGCACAAACGCATGTTTCAAACTGAACAGCTTGTTGAAAAACACCAGCTTCTCGAGCAAACAGGTCGTCATAAAGAGTAATTTTCTGCGGTATGCGCCGATTGCGCCAGTTTGAAGGCGCTGTGTATCTTTAACAACAATTTAATGCACAGTAATCTAGCGAAATCATTCTACTGTCATTTGATCCATGTGAATTCGCCATTTGGTATGACAAGTACTGCAACAGCTGCAAACACAGCTTCAACATTCTTTGCACATCATAATTTCGATTCCAAGCCTAGATATAGAATACGTTCGAGTTCAGAAAAGCCTCTGATGTTACAAAACTGTAACAGCAACGACAATTAGCAGTTGAATAGACTCACCGACATTCTAGTGTTCAGTATGCTGAAGTGACATTCGGCTTTTGAAAAATTAGCGACTTCAGTGGAAGAATCAACTTCGCATATCACTTCTATATCAAGCGCATCATTCTAGCAAGCAGTATAAGTGATAGTTCAGACATATGGAGTACCATGTGACTGTATCACTTTTTTGGGCGTGCATGTTTAAAAATGCCTAAAACTAGTATCTCCTGAATTAGCCCATCGCATTATCCTTCGCTCATCTTAAAGTGATGGTCGGGGATTAAACAGTAAGCATCATAAATGGGCTGCACGGCAAGCAAACTTCCTCTTTTACCTCCAGATTGTGTGGCGCTTTCTATAGCTCGTAAAGGTGTCGACGGAAGCAGCGATGATGAACGTGAGCCGAGCAAAGTTTTTGGTGACGCTGAAGAGCCCGCCGACTATATTGCGAACGATTTTAAAGAAGTTGGAAATGTTAAATGTGATTACAGTGAGCGAAACGTACTTGACGCAAATGGCAGTCCATTAAAGTCGCTGATACAGCATTCAATCTTGGCTGACACGCAGCCAGAAAAGACAGATTCTTCTTCTATGTTACGTGACGTTTCGTATTCTATGCGTAGCAGCTCCGACCACACAGTCACACTAAAAGTTATTGACGAATTTACTCAACTGATCCGATCTAATGCGACCGAAACAATTTGGAATCGGGATGGTAGGCAGAATATGGCGCAACTGGCGGCGTCTCGACTGGCTCGAGATTTAGTGAATGACTCACAGCAGCAAACGTACGTTGAAAGTTTACCAGGTCGGGTATCATCGCCGCATCCATGTGCCTCTAAATCCTCGATTTTAACTGAATATCGAGCTTCACAAGGATCGATAAGTATGAACGATTCTGGATTACTTTCTGCTACAGCTAACAGCAGAAATCCCGGTCATGTTCTAGCGCAGGACAAAAGCTGCCGTATTTTTCAACAGTCTCCAACTTCATCATCTGAAAAACAGACTACAGCCAACCTTGCTTACGAATCGCTTCAAAAGGAGGGCAGCGGCTGCATTGACGACTCCGAAGAAGATTTAGATGAGGATGAAGAGGTGGAGGAATGGAATCTTGACGGCGGCATTGAGGTCTTAAAACCAGGCCTAAAATTAAATGATCCGGTCGAGATGAGAAACACAAAGGCTGTTCGAATGCATCTTTCAAATACAGATTTTTCAATGCAAAAGAACGCTAAAGTCTCTGCAGCGCCTTTACCGCCTGGCAACCGAGTTTTCGGTCGTCAAACCAATTCTTATCCGCAACCTGACGTTTCTAACAGTTCTAAAGATGTAATTTACAACGGCGACAGTGGTGGTAGTGATGAAGACGATGGGGAAGTATTCAATGACTATATACATGACTGGCTTGCCAGCCCTAGAGCTTCAACATTGATTCCATCTTTAACAAAATCAGGCGTGGGTCTGTCAAATATTGTAACACCCTTAAAGTCAGCTCATGAACCTAGCCATGTCAGTACGATGGCAAACTCTGCAAGTATTCATCAGCGTTCACGTCACTTGTATGGTCTTACTATTGTTCCTCCTACTAGTGATCCTTCATCGTCGATAAGTGGCAATGTTGCCACCAGTCCACTTCCTCCCAGACATCTGCCAGGATACTGTTTAGCTCTCGGTGACATATCACCAACCAAACGTGGACTTCCAGTCATGGGCACACCGTCGCCAAAAAAAGAGTATCCCTATGGTTCTGGCAATAACTTTGCACTAACAGGCATTCCACTTGTGGTATCAGGCGAGCAGTCTCCAATTAGATCTGCATTGTCGCCCAATCACTCTCCAGTTGCCGCTGCGATTCGAGACACTAGTATTGTAAAGAAGAAAAGAGCCGAAATTCCTCAACACAATTTGCCTCACCCGATCCCAAAATTTGGCGATTGGCTTAACTCGCGCACAATGATCAATAATTATATTATACTCGAGTCTCTTGGCGTTGGTGGGTACGCCGAAGTTAAGCTTTGTAAGGAGAAACAATCGGGTAAACTCTATGCGATGAAATTTATCAATCGAGATGTCATGAAAAAGGACAAATTAGGCAAGCAAAGTAAACTTGACGATATCAAGCGCGAAATCGCCATAATGAAAAAATTGAACCATCCGAATGTGTTACGTCTGTACGAAGTCATGGATGACCCAAAGATGAACAAACTTTTTCTCGTGCTTGAATATATGCAGCACGGCGACATGCTGTCGTTTCAAAAAAAGAAACATCCATTAAACATGCTCGAAAACTTGCGTGATCGAGACCTGCATTGCATTTTCTTACAAGTCATCCTTGGACTAGCTTATCTGCATGAACAAAAAATTGTACATGGCGATATAAAGCCGCAAAATCTTCTTGTTGGAGACAGAGATATCGTCAAGATTGCAGACTTTGGGATCTCCCAATCACTTTACGGAAGTAAACAGAAGATCATGGATGTAGCGGGTACTCCTGCGTTTATGGCGCCAGAAATGTGCTCTGGGAAAGAGTATTCAGGTCAACTTGCTGATGTCTGGGCACTTGGAGCAACAGTATTTATGCTTAAGTTTGGAAATCCACCTTTTGTTGCAAAGAGTGCAATGGTTATGTTTGAACGAATACAGAATGATCCGTTAGTATTTCCAGGAGCCATTGATCCGTTGCTTGCACATTTACTGAAAGGCATGCTTACAAAATCCCCACTTGAACGTATGACATTGCTCGACGTCATGATCCATCCGTGGGTCACGAAGAATGAAAAGCACAGCTTAGCGCTCGATGCAATCTACCATCCCTCGCGTCCGATTACTGTGTCGACAGACGAGATCGAGCGCGCAGTAGGCGCGGATCACATTGCGATCGTTTTGAACATTCACAAGCAGATGTATCAACGGCTGGAACACGCTCGCGAGAATCTGTCAGAGAAGAAAAAGTTAAAGACAACAGACTGGAACGTTGGCCAATCTCCAAAGGCAGTGAATGCAAAGAATGCAGCAAGAACGAATCGAGTTTTCATCGCATCATCTGAGATGGTTGCGGGTGTCGTCGAAAGCTCAATAGCAGGAGAACGAAAAGTTCTTTCAAGTGAAGAGATTGACTACAGGTCACAGATGTTTTCTCGAAAGAAAGCGAGCAACAAGAATGCATTGGAACCTATTCATAAAGGTGGCAATTACAATTGTGCAGTGGCTCTTTCTCACCATTTGATAAACAGCGGAAATGATGGTGTTGACGACGACGGCGTGTCTGATGACGACGAGCTCGCTGTATCGCAGTCACCCCAATTGTTAGACGAGCTGTTGCTTACGACGCTGTCAATGCCGCCTTTGGCAAGCGACACATCGCCACTTCTTGTTAACAAGAATGATTCGAGTAATAAAGGTGCGATTTCTACTGCGACTGTCACGCAAGATCCTCCACTGAACGTTTACGAATGCCGAGATGACCCGCATTTTTACGGTGAAAGCTCTGCACTTGCTCTGAGTTATGGTGTCTCGTCGCTGAAGGGTCGACGAAACACACAAGAGGATCGTTGGGTAGTCATTCCTTCGATCGCCACAGTTTTTGCCTGTCGCGACGGTGAAATTTCTCAATGGGCAAAGGAAGCTGCCTATGTTGGGCTTTACGACGGTCATGGTGGGGAGGAATGTGCAAATATTTTGCATGAGCAACTCCATACTTGGATATTTAAAGCACAAGACGTGCCTTTGTTAAGTGTCAAAGATTTACAAGACTGTTTTGAATCGCTTGATGTATCCGTATGCGATTACTTGGTTCATAAAGATGACCTTAGTGGCTCGACAGCGACTGCACTTGTACTACGTCCGGCAGCGAATGGAAATATTCATTTAACAATTGCTCATGTAGGAGACTGCCGTCTTGTGCTAGGCAAATGTGATGGTAGTGTAGTTGAGCTTACGCTAGACCATCGGCTGACAGTGGATGTCGAGCGCGAACGAATTCTTAAGTTGGGAGGACATGTCGTGAACAATCGGGTAAATGGTGTCATGGCTATCACACGTGCATTTGGCGATCTTGAATTCAAAGGATTGCTTGATGCAACCAGAGGAGCCAGCAGATCTCGTCATTCATTCGGTGACGCCGGTATCGAAAAGGTACCATCACTGCTGACGGCAAAGCCTGATGTCATCAATCTGGATTTGAACCGACAGGAAGACGAGTTTCTTCTTTTAGCTTGTGATGGACTCTGGGATGTCATGACTAGCGAAGAAGCTATATCGATTTTTCGTGATCGACTACGACTTCATAAAGATCTACAATTAGCCGCTCATGAGTTGGCTCAAGAGGGGATCCGACGATACTCGAACGACAACGTCACGGTAATCGCGATTTCATTAAAGTCACCAGTGTCATTGTTTTAAATGAATGAGGGCGTCTGTGGTTTCTGTATTACTCGACAAGACTCGTTCACAATTTGATCAAGCAGGGACTTGAGATCACCGTCAAAGCCCAATTTCTGCTTTGTTGCCGTCCTAAGCGACTTAATCTGTCCCCGTGTGATCTCTTTCGCAGCAAGTCATGTAAGATTCTGTGCGAAATGACTTGAAGGCTAGAATAGTGGTGCTTGCTGTAATATTTTCACAGCACATATTGAGCGAAACGAAGTTTTAGCGGGACGGCTGTGCTCGTACAAACAATTGGCATTCCGTATCTCCGCAACTAGATGCAATGTAAACCAAGAATAATGGTGGCGGCCATCATTTGATCTCGTACCTCCTAAGCGCGGCTGTACCACAAGTCGCCTCGCATCGCCATTATGAGCACTTGACAGTTTATGAATTTGTCTGGCCGAGCTTCCGATGAAGTGGAACAAATGATGGATATACATTTTGTTGACTGCTTCATCACATCTGTCACTTTGCTGAAAGCACCCTGTGCCAAACTTGACGGGATATTTAGGGGAGATTCTGTCCGGCACTAGTGATATAGCCTGTTAGTAATTGCTTGGCAAATGTCCATGATGTAACCAATTCCGATAGATTTATTAAATGAGCTCGTCGCACTCGCGGAAGAAGCAATTTTGAAACTATCACTAAACAAAATGTGCAGTCAAGGTCTTTTGCAGACGACTTTAGCATTAAAAGAACCTTTGCTGTAGTGATATTCGTCGTCTTGGATCGTTACGATCTAAATGCTGAAAGATTTTCTGTAGCTGAGCAAATGACAACTTTTCGTTCCGTGGTGAGAGTGACAGCTTTCATCTTGTCGATTTGAGCCAGTGTGGCTATCTAAGCCAGCTTTGTTATACTTTGATGTCAAATTGAAAAAAAGATGTAGTTCCTTAGTTATCTTCGTAGATCGGATATTTCGCAAATCTAGCTCCAAGGGTGGGGCCGTATAGTGTTAATCACGTCGACAATCTTGTTTAGTCATTTGAAAATTGCTGTGTATTATATTTACACGCTTTACTTAATCCAGATATTACATTGCTTTAGTCTGCTGCTGTGTTTTCATTTTATTTTTTCCTACACGAGTTGACGTACTTTGTTTTGGGAGATCTTCCTTGAAGTTCGAGGGCTATTTGAGCGATGTTTATGCTGTTATTCTAATGGGCGTGTATGCTCAGCTAAATCACAGGAATGGAGTCGGAACAAGACTGACAATTCACAAGGTTTGTTCATTATCCAGTTGTACAAACGGGCTAAGATCAGAAAATTGACATGTATCGACAACCTTCTATCAATGATGCGATGTCAAAGAAACCTCGGATCTAAACATTATCATCTATAAAACCTGAGATACATGAAGTTGTTTGTTCATCGCAAACTTATATGAAGGTCGTGATCTCTCCGCGCGAACGTTTTGAAGAAGTATTTCCACTGCGAGACTAACTTGTTCTGTCTGACCATTAAATGGTCCACAAATTTTGTGGGCAATGATAATTTGTCTAATCTATATCTATCACCTCGAGTAGCTATCACCAAATCGTCGCTGAAAATTGCAAATTTCTATCCGATACAAGGACCACCGGAAAGCTATGTTGGCAAAAGAAGTGTCCGGAAATAGATTTGCTGTATCCTCACTGGTAATGGCCTCGACCCGGTGGCGTGGGTCGAGTGGTTAATGCTTCTGGGCCTAACGTTGTGTGGCGCGGGTTCGAGCCCCACAGCGGACAAAATCGTAATCGTACCAGACATGCAAGAAATGTCGGCTGGATGTAAAATATTACCGGACACAAAGGACTTCGGGATGGCGACTCGTACAAGAAAAATCAAGAATTAAAATCAAAAAAAATACCCCAGCGGAATGAAGCAATGTAATATCTTAGTCAGGGCCGAGTAGGTATAGCCGTGTAATAAGATTATGCATAGCAACTTCCAACTGAACTGGTAAAGATTTCGCTGGCAGTATGGCGATGGGTCAATTGCATATACGTTCTTCATTAGACCACAATACCGGTATGACTAAATGAGTGATTTGAAAGCCCGAGTACAACATTTTATCTAAAGGACTACCGATACTATGACAAAAGCAGCAATATGACCAACAGATCTGCCATATGCGGCGAGGATCTGCCCTGGTTTGTACATTGTTAAATTTGCGCACAATTTGTGATTCCCTACTTATGCATATCAAGCT
This sequence comes from Plasmopara halstedii, assembly GCF_900000015.1. Classification (NCBI taxonomy): domain Eukaryota; phylum Oomycota; class Peronosporomycetes; order Peronosporales; family Peronosporaceae; genus Plasmopara; species Plasmopara halstedii. The sequence goes on along the minus strand of NW_020187183.1, from coordinate 1,082,443 downwards.
ACTGGAACACAGCATGGTCTCAAAACTTTGAGATGAACACTCAAAGGATTTTTTGTACCTCGAGCAGTATTTTGCACCTAAGATCTTCATTGGGAGATAACACCACACTCTGAATGTCATATGGGTCATTGCTAAGAACAGCAAGTCTTGGGATAAGAATTAGTAGTGCAGTCGTGCAACAAAGTCCTTCAATAACGCAACCTTAGACTTTTAAATTTTAAAAGCTGTAAAAGCGCAACAAGTCTTGTGTATAATACGTACGTCGTACATATTGACACATTGATTGGTGACGTCACCATTGTGACATG
>NW_020187183.1:1081966-1082125 GCF_900000015.1 Plasmopara halstedii | reverse complement strand
GACTCGCAGTGCGTAGTGACGCATGATCTGTATAGATCACAAACGGCTTGGAGCCGAGTAAGTGGACCCTGGACTTGACAAGTGCATACTTCATCGCAAGTAGCTCCTTGTCATGAACTGGGTAGTTCTTCTCTGCAGCTTTGAGCTGTCGAGATTTGC